>NW_009940559.1:0-49619 GCF_000696875.1 Nestor notabilis
AAGCCTGTGGCAGTGCTCAAGAAACCCGAGGAGGCACCCAGGAAACCTGTGGTTGTGCCCAAGAAACCTATGGTTGTGCCCAAGAAGCCAGAGCCTGTGGCTGTGCCAAAAATGCCAGAGCCCATGCCTCTCCTTAAAAAACATACAGTTGCTTCAGCTAAAGGTATATGCATCAGTCACTAAGCTTCATTTTCTCCATTTTCTGAATAGGTTTTCACTTGTTTTATTGATGTATGTACTGGTTAGGTGTATGAGCAGATAATCTTTCAGGTTTTTTTTTTTTTTTTCTTATTTTTCACACCTTGTAATTTTTAGTCATTGTACTTTTCATTGTTTCATATATTTATTTATCTTACATTTCACAAAATGAAATCTACTAATATCTTTAAAGCACCTGAAGTCTTGGAGAGAGCTGTCCCAGAAGAGAAAGTGCCTCTTACAACACCTAAAGAGCAAGAAATTAAAAAGCCAGAACCTCCTCCAACCAAAGGTATATATTGGCAGCAGGCATCTCCTGAGAAGAAATATTTTCTCTTCTCTCTTTTTTTTTTGCTTAGAATTGAGTCTTTAAAATGTGTCATGTGTACATGGGAAAGTCTGTTTGGAACAGCCTTTCATGGTTATAGCTGCTGTTACTTAACGTGATTTTCTATGTTAGGTTTTCTTGTCTTTTTTATGTTTCATGTGTACATTTATGTACACGTCTGAAAAGGATCTAACGTTTTTTAAAGTGCCTGAGGTGCTGAAGGAACCTGTCCCACAGGAGGAAGTACCTGTTGCTGTTCCTAAAATGCCTGAACCAGTACCAAGTGAAGGTTTGTGCCACTATAGCTATTTCTGTAAAGAAAATCCTGTTCTTCCAATCATAAGCCTCAAAATAGGTCCTTTTTTTCCTGTTGTAATGTATGTAAATTTTTCATTTAATATTTCAGATCATACCAGTCTATGTTTCTCGTATCTACTATTATATTTTCCTAATTTTGAAGTAAAATATTGCTTTTAAAATCAAATATTTTCAAGTGACATGTGGTCCTACACAGGACCTTCCTAACAAAGTATGTCTCTCTTTAAGATAGTAATAAATTCCCAATAAATTTCAGTCTCTTAAACCCTAGTATTTATATTGCTATTGTAATCTTAAATGGATTGAGAGCATTGAAGCTTTCATTCTTTCCAGTTACAATGACTCACCCACTGATTTAATGTTTAGTTTATACTGTACACATAAAAAATATTACCCTTCACAAAGCCCTGGTTCATTCTTATATAGAAAGAGAGTAGTTTTTCCAAAGGCATGCATTATCTACAAAGGTAACAGATACTGAATGATTACTTATCTAACATGGTTTTGTTGGTATCAGTTGGAGTAGTTTTAAGTGATATGCACACAATTGTTCATGTGAAATCTTATCACTGACAACTTACACAAACTGTCAATATTCTTTAAAGAATATGAAATCATAAAGGAAGTTAAGCCTGAAGAAAAAGAAGAAATTCCAGTCGCAGAAGTAGAAGAAACCTTACCAGTTGAAGGTATATGAAGTACCTACATAGGGGCTGCTGGACACCTTTCTTTCATGACCTTTCATTTAATTTCATGTGCAGTAATTTTCTTGCTCTGTCGTTCTTCAAACATGTACCTGTATGTTGCAGGTCTCTGAATAATTCTTCCTCTGTTATTATGCTTTGGAAATGAGTTCTGATCTCTTAAGTCTAAGTACAACACACAGATTATTTTAAATGTTTTCACTTTGTTTTGTGTCAACGAGAGTCTTCCTGTCATTTGGCTTCCCACTTCTGTTCTCATGTTATTAACATGCCTTTTTAAGTCAGCTTTGATGTTTGTATTGTCTGCATGCTATAAAGCAATAGCCTAAGGCTCTTTCATACTCCCATTGAATTCAATGAGATTTTTCTACTGACTTCATTGAAAGGGAAAATGACCATCTTTACATTTGTACATTACTCTTCACATAACTGCTTATGATAGTAAATTTATACTAAATTTACTTAATATTATTCAAAGTGCCGCCACCTGAAAAGAAGATCCCTGAAAAGCGAAAACCACTACCACCACCTACTCCACCAAAAGAGGATATTAAATTGGCAAAAGAACTACTTAAAGGTATAATCATCTGAAGCCACAATTAACAGTGCGAACTCAAATAAATAATCCTTTTAAGTAATACTGATAAATCTTGAAACGCATGCCTTTGAACATATCACTTTGGGTCTTTTGAGGATTGTTCTGATTTGGTTTTCTTTTCTAATTTACTATTGCTTTAATGGTGCACCTTACTAATGCTCAATCCCTTATGATTTTTAACTAGTGCTATGCTAAGTTAGTTCATATGGGTTCTTTTTCAATAGTTATGGAAAAAAAATCAATTTATTTAAAAAAATCTTAACCAAGTTAACATGTTCTTCTATCTTTAACATAATTCTTCTATCTTTAACATGTTCTTACAAATTAAAAGAATCCCCAGCAATAATTTGCTGGTGTTACTATTGAATATTGATTTCAGACCAACTCTTCTTCCTACATCATCTGACTGCTTCTAAACACTTAATCAGCCAAAATCTTAGCTTTGAAGCTCTTGTCTTTCTATTATGTCAATAACATTAATCTTTTTTTTTTTTTTAGGAAGTTCTCTTTTTTTTTTTTTTTTTAAATCTTATTATGTGTGTTGTAAAATTCAAATACTTTTCTTTAAAGCTCCTGGATCAAGGAAGAAAGTTGTGACTGCAAAACCTGGTGAACCTCCAAAACTGGAACCGCCACCTGCTAAAGGTGCCCAGCAAATACAAGAATCTTACTTAAGCTAAGCCTCTCATGATCATAAAGTTGTAGTTCTTGGTATATTCTTCTTTAATTTGCTCAGAACTATCAAAAAGCTGTCTCTGTTAGATTATACTCAACAGTGGACTCCAGTCTTGGATGTATATGTTCATGTCCACTTTAACCTCCCGTCATGCAATACAAGGAGATGCAAAAGACAGAATCATAGAAGCGTGAGAGTTTTTATGGGTTTCTGTCACTTTTGTATATGCTCAATTGGTTCTCTACTTAGGGATGAATAGAAAATAATTTACTGTTTAGATATATATATATATCTCATTGTTCAAACATAATTGGTTTATTATTTGTCTGAAATGTAGTTTATTTTTGTGAGAGAGCACTTTCCAAACATGGAGATGAATAACAAATTGAGCAAGCAACTTTACAAGTATTCCCTTATATTTTTCATATGTACTGAAGCTTAAGACAGGCTAAGCAGTGAACATCTCTTCTTAATGCTGTTCCAAGTTTATAAATTAAACTAACTGGATCCTTACAAACATCACAGGTAGACAGTTCGGATGAATAGGTATGTAACATAAACCTGTAACAAAAAGAGGAAAGGAGATAAAAATGTTACTGTAACTCTATTTGAATACCTAACCTTTATAGTTTTGTCAAACCATGCTTCTCTTTTGCTGATTTGTATGAAAGTTTCCTCTTACACATAAGCCTAGAAGACAACTGTATGCAAATAATACAGAATTATATTATATTATTATAGTATTAAAACTATCAATTTCAATCTAGCAGTTTTACCTGTGCTTTTAAGGAGTGGACCAGCATTTGATTTGTGTGTTTGAAATCGTTAATTGTTGGTTGATCTTATCACCATTATGCACCCATAATAAAATCTGTAATAATATTCTTTTAAGTGCCTGGACTTGTAAAGAAACCTCGTAAAATAATTCCCGAAGTTACTCCTCCACCAGAAGAAGTTGTTTTGAAAAAAGGTATAGTAACTTGGCTCTGTTTAAAAAATCCCCCAGCACATTAACATTGTTCAGTATATTCCCCTAAGAAACATTGGTTTATGTGTGTGGTATGGAAAATTAGACATAGTACCATCTGATGTCTGTTTCTTGGAGCAAGCCATTATAGTTGCAGGGATGGAGTGAGGATATTCTGAAAATCTGATCTAAAGAATCTGTGATGAAAACAGAGCAGAACACTGTATATATGGTTCCCTATAAATCTCCCCTGTTTTCCTAATCTCATTTTGTCCCTGAAAAACATCTGTAGCTACAGTTATTAATGTATAATTCTGTATAGTAAGTCATCATTTAAATATTATAAGAAGTATGTGATGTTATAAGACATTTTATTCCATCATTCACAGTTAGCATCTTTCTTCCCAGATGGGCTACTTTTAATTAAATTATCTTTTTGCTCTAGATGACTTTGAATTTTAAAAGGCTTTCAGAATAGTATCTTGACTAGTTAAACAATATCTTCCGTTTATATCAAACTATATATTTTACATTTCTGTTTCTTCATAATTGCTGATACATTTCAATCTTTATTTCTTTTTCTTCGTCTTATTCTTTTGTTTATCTGTGCTTTAAAAAACAAAATTAATTTTCTTTTAAAGTTCTTAAAAAGGAAAAAGAAGAGGAAGAACCTAAACCAGAAAAAGAACCTAAACCAGAAGTTAAACCAGTACCTACACCAGTAGAAAAAATTAAGAAACCTGAAGGTATTAATTTACATTCAAATCTATCCAGTAAAGTATAATTAAAAAAAAAAAAATAAAATCCAATTTTCAAGTAATGTTCACTGCAATTCAGAAATGAAAGTGAGATATTAAATGATGGCTTGTATTAATCTAATTGTTTGAATTAAAGCTTTGCTGAATGTGTAACTAAACCTGACATCCACATTTGGGTCTGAATTCTGCATTTTGGAATTGCTTTTCAATCTTCACTGTTTATAGAAGAGAATTTTACAAATATTTTATAATATTGATGAAAATATAACTACAGCAAAACAGTTAATCCAAGCATTCTTTTAGTTAATGTTTTACGAGTATTTGTCCTGTTGTCCATTTAGTATTTCTAATGTGTTCAAATCTCACTCTTAAAAGTGTGTATGCCTAAATCTTATGAACATCTGAAACTGTTTATGTCTACAAAAATGAAAACTTTTAAATACACTGGAGATAATACATTTGGGGATTCAAGGTGGTTTAATATATCTTACAAAGTAAAAATACTATTTTAAAGTCCCAGAGGTTCCTAAGAAGAAAACTGAGATACTTGAAATAAAAAAAGAGGAGAAATATGTGCCCAAACCACCAAAAGGTACAGATGCTTGGTGCTCTTTTTCCTTATTGCAGCAACTAAATATTTTTCATTGCTGAATATCATACTATATTAACCTAATGCATGACTATCAACCAGCCTACCCATGACTAACGACTTTGCATTCTTCTGGATTTCTTGTTTTCTTTACTTCTTCAGTGCTTGAAAAATTCATGTTTATTCCATTGTATCTTGCTTTTCAAGAGTTTATCTCAAGTTAATTTCTTGCTTTCTGGCTAAATGAAATGTAGAACAATAAATTCTGTCTTTGATTAATTCTCTCTGTTGCTTCTAACTTAAACACTCAGTGGGATTACAAACAATGCACATTAACCTATTTGTAATTGTTGTGTTTGAAATGACAGAACCTAAGCAAGCAGCTATCCCACTTCCTGGGTCTGAACCTAAACCTGCAGTGGGTAAGAATTCTTTAGTCATTAATATCATTGCAGCCCTTCTTGTGCGTCTAGTATTTTCCATTCAGAGACTTCTAGCTAAAAGGACATTCATAAACTCACAGAATACCAGGTTGGAAGGAACCTCAAGGATCATCTGGTCCAACCTTTGTTGGTAAAAGCATGATCTAGACAAGATGGCCCAGTGCCGTGTCCAGCTGAATTTTAAAATTGTTCAGACGTTAAACAAATGTTTTAGTATTACTAAGACTGGAACTTGTATACAATCTATGGAACATTTTAAAGAACATTTTACCTTAAAAAATTTATTTATTAAAATAAATATATGAGAACCCTTTGGGGTTTGTTTTTTTTCCCTTACAGCTCTAAAATCTCCAAAACCAGCAGCAGAACCAGCACCAGCTGTTACTACACCAGTGACAGTCCCAGTGGTTGGAAAGAAAGCAGGTATTTATGTTTATTCTATGCTATTTATAGGGAGTTTCTCTCTGAGATAGCCAAATACCTCCAGGATAAAAAGAATGAAGACCTGTACAATTATATAACTCATTCATTACAGAAGATTTGAGGTCCTATTCAAGGAGCTCCTTATTCCAGGAACTGTCACCTAATCCAAAAAATGTCTCTGATACACCATAGAGATCAATCTCTGCTCTTGTTCGTGGATGGTGATATGTGTGCCTTTATTTATTGTTCTGCTATGAAATTTGTGTATTCTGTTGATTCCTTCATGGGTTTTATGTCCTGATATATGTCTTGTGAACTCTGTCTTGTTTTTCCTGTATAGAAAAAGAAAGGTTATACATGTTTCTAAACAATTCTGCTTTTAACTTGCTATTGAGTCCAATGAAAAGGGGCAGGGGTGCTGAAGAACTAGAGTATTGCTATTTTCATTTGCTATGTTTAGGACCCTGGATCATTCCCTGCCATGAAAAAAGAACTTGCAAAGAGTCCAGTTCCTCTGAAGCACCGTGAGCTTGAGGTCCACTGTTATAGAGCTGATGTACATGCTGGTCACACATCATTCGAAGGGTCTCAGGCTGCAATAGAGCTGAGGTCTCAAGCACTGGAAAAGCCTAATCATTAATATCTCTTGGCCATTTGTTTGGTGATGTAGCCAGACCTGCTACATCACCAAATGTATGTAGTTAAGCATAACTAGCTCATTTTATATAGGTGGCCAGATAGGCAATAGAAAGCTACTTTTAATTTGGATTGGATTTAAGTTGACAAGCTAGCAGAACAATGCTCTGTACCATAATAGTGGTTTACTTAGGTGTTCTGTACTGTTTCTGAGTGCCTTTCTTATTTTTCTTTTGTGATTGTGTTGTAAGTTTCTGTTGTGTGGAGAAAAGGTGTTCTATGTTCATTTTATTTCAGGTATAGCTGGAAATTTTGTCTTAAAATATATTGTTCCTGATGCTTATTCTTATGGATTTTAACTCTCTAAATTACCTGTGAAACCTTTGTAGCTGCAGAAAAGCCTGATGTGCCATCTGTACTAAAGCATAGAGATAAAATGCCCCCAGTGGAAGAAGAAAAGCCTGAGACAATTGTGTTAAAGAAGATTTTGGTTGAGAAACACTTGCATGTAAAAGAAAGAGTAAGTCCTAAGGAGTCAGTTCTGGAAATTCAGACAGCAGAGCCACTTGAGTTTAAAATCTCACTGGAGACAGCTGATGGAATACTGAAACCAGAGGGAGATAAGCAGGAGGAAGTGGCTTGTAAATATATTATGCTGACTCCTGAAAAAGAAGAGTCAGAAATGACACCTGTAGTTTCAAGAAAGACTACCCTTACAGGTGAGAAAATAGAAGTTGCAATAGATAACATTATTTATGCAAACGATAAACCACCACTACCCAATGAAGAACTGAAACTGATTTCTACAGCATCTGAACATATGGAAAGAGATTATGGAGAAGAAAAAGGGGAGGAAATTAAATTGGTTGTTCATAGGGAAGGTGCTATAGAGAAAGTCTCTGACAAGTTCAGTGTTCTTCATGAAGGAAAGATTCCTGTGCATGAAGAAGAAGAGGAAATTGAGTCAACTTATGCACATAAACATATGCCCAGAGAGTCGTATGAGCCCAGTGACCAGAAAAGACTTTTAGGAAAAGAGAGAAATTCAAAACTCAATTTGCCACCTGAAGAATTTCCCATTAAATATAAAAATTCATCTGTAAAGGATATCACAGAGGCAGGAATAGCTGAAACTCCTTTGCTTATAAGTGAAGAAGAGAGAGCAGGTTTTACCCTAGAGAAATCTGAAGTTCTTCCTGGACAATCCATGAAGAAGCATGGTATACAAAGTAAAACTCAATGGATGAAGAAATCTGGTACTGCAGTAGCTGAAATGCCTGTAGATAAGATTTTTAATAAAGAAGAAAAGAAAATGGAAATTATTCAAGCTGATGAGAAAGATGGAAATCTGGACTTCACATCAGCAGGATTACATTCCTTAGACCTGTCTGAGGTGGCAGAACCGGCAGAGAGAAAAAATGTTGACCTAGAACATCCCACTGAAGATGAGATTGTTTCCAGAGGTAAAGCATACAAAGTCTTAAAACCATCTGTTCTTAAGCCAGAAATAGTGGAAAGGAAAGCAAGAGAAAAATATTCTCCAGAGAAAGAAGTTCATTATGAGGAGGGTTCAGGACAACTGTTGACTGAGAAAGCACTCCTAGGTGATAAAAAAACAGGCAAAAAGATTATGCCAGAGAAGGAAGAGAAAACTCTCTTTAGCACCCACTTCAAAGAAGACAAAATTATACAGTCAAATGCCCCTGAAAAGCTGCCTGTGGAAGAAGAATTTGGTACAGTTATTGCAGAATTAAAAAGTGAAGTTTCCATAGGAGAACATGAAAAAGGAGTCAGAGGCGAAATAGTTGAAAGATCTGAGTCAGTGAAGAAAATTCAGCCACCAAGGAATCAAGTTGAAAAACAGTTTCAAGAAGTTAATATCATTGAGGATGGACAAAAAGAAACTCCAGCTTCCAAAAGCAGCAAAGAAAAGATGGAAGAAGAAAAATCTTCTTTGACTATGGAAGAAGTGAAACTTTCAGGAGAAGAGTTTCCAGTGACAGAAGGTAAATCAGATGCAAAAACATCAGCTAAACATGGCACTGGAATTAAAACATCTGTTACCATGAAAAAGGAGAAGAGAAAGCTTTCAGACAAAACACCATCAAGCAAGGGAATCCCTGCAAGTGGAGAAGTTACTTACTCCTCAAGCATAGGTAAGATAGTAACTTCCAGGAAAGACAAAGGAGATAAAGAATTCCAGAAATCAGAACCTCCTCGCATGATTGAGCAGGCCAATAGACTTTCGAGTGAGAACAGGAATTTGGATGCATCTGGGGAATCACGTGAAGTTCTGGATGTTCCTGCAAAGTCTCATGCAAAGCGAGGTGAGGAAGACCTCTGCCAAATTCTTCCACAAAGTGCTTTTTCTATTTGCTTCAGGAGAATACCATTTTCCATTGTGATGTTTTCTTTCTTTAACACTGCTCACATTTCCATCTAGTCTGTCAGCTGGCTGTATTGGCATCAGCCGCTCTTGACATGTTTTGTCTTACCTGTCTGTTCATACACCTGTGTGATCGATGTTCGTTGTCTTAGTCTTACACTTTATGTGACTGCAAAAATCATGTTACGTGCCATTATCTTCTCAGAAAACTCACAAACTCACACATTTTTTTCTAGCATTCATTTTTCCATCCACCACAATAAAATCTGTCCTGCATTTCATTCATACCATTCTCCCATTAAAAATATCTTTTATATTTCCTTTCACAGAAGATGATAAAAAGCAGCATAGCATGGGAATTATTTTCAAAAGTGTGAGATGATTCATCACAGGCTGGGCAACTAACAGAACATCCCTCACTTGTGAAAGTAACACTTTGTCCTGAAACGTGTTAAATTTATACAACTTATATTTTGTTGTCATCATTAGTAAAAGTGTGCGCTGCTTCTAAAAAACACCATATAATTTGTAATAGGTACTTAAGCTACTTTGGTTGACAGGTGGCTATTGATCAAGGGCCTAAATGTGAGTAAAGTGTCAGAGAATGGCAGAATTTTACAAAATAATGGACAGGACAATACATTGAGGAAGCAGGCGCTCCTAGCCACCTTTCAGTCTCCACTGCTGAATATGTCTTTCTCATGTTTCAAGATATTGAACTCATCATTGAGATACAGACAGTCTATGTTGTATAAATACATACATATATTAATATCTTCCTCCCTTTTAATGTGAATATACCTAAAGGAAGAGAAAATCTAATTTCTAAAATAATTTTTGTCTTAATTTTAGTTTACTTTGTCTTAATTGTTTTAGCTACATTGCTAATAATATTGCTGTTCTACTTCAGAGGCCAAGACACCAAAAGAAGAAACCCCAAAGGGTATCAGTCCAGTCAAAGGTAGGATACTACAATCAATACCTACAAGCAAAAGCAATAGATCAGGATTAGTTTATTAATTTCTGAATTTGAATTACAGCCAAGAAGACACCTTCACCAGCAGATGCGGAAAGAAGGAAACTCAGGCCAGGCAGTGGTGGTGAAAAACCTCCTGAAGAGCCTCCATTCACTTACCAACTCAAGGCTGTACCGTTGAAGTTTGTCAAGGAGATGAAAGATATAGTGCTAACAGAAGCTGAATCTGTTGGATCTTCTGCAATCTTTGAAGTCCTTATTTCACCATCCACTGCAATTACCAGCTGGATGAAAGATGGAAGTAACATACGAGAGAGCCCAAAACACAGGTTTATTGCTGATGGCAAAGATAGGAAGCTGCATATTATTGATGTCCAGCTGTCAGATGCTGGTGAATATACTTGTGTATTAAAACTGGGAAACAAAGAGAAGACCTCTACAGCCAAACTCATTGTTGAAGGTATTGCCTGTTTCAAGTTTATCAACATTTTAAAGGCTAGCTACTCCTCAAGCTAGAAGTACTGGTTCTTTATAAATTACAGTGCTTGGTAGATGCATCCTTTTGTTTCCATCAATCATTACACATGTTGATTTAATATGTAAGGCATTTCTGCATCGGACCTGTAAATGAGACAAACCAAAATTTTGTGTTTCCCACAGCACTCCCAGTGCGGTTTGTGAAACCTCTTGAAGAAGAAGTCACTGTGGTTAAAGGCCAGCCACTGTACTTGACATGTGAACTTAACAAAGAAAGAAATGTAGTCTGGAGGAAGGACGGGAAGATCATCAAAGACAAGCCTGGGAAATTTGCTCTGGGCATTATTGGTTTGTCACATACCCTCATGATCACTGATTCAGATGATGATGATGCTGGCACTTACACTGTTACTGTGGAAGATACTGAGCTGTCATGCTCATCTTGTGTTAAGGTAGTAGGTAAGCAATCAATATTGTGTTCTCCTTTCTCTTTATAATATTTGGACTGGTTTAAAATTAGGAAAGCTTTTCCTCATAATATTACAATATAAATGAACAGACAAGATTTTTACAGTTATTAAGAGCTTGTTGTAATACAAAATCTGTAAGGTTTATTTCTTCTGTTTATGACCCATCTATTTTTAGTAGAAGTCTGCTAAGCTGTATTTTTATGTAACTTTTTGTCATGCAGAAGTGATAAGAGACTGGTTAGTAAAACCCATAAGAGACCAGCACGTGAAACCAAAAGGAACAGCTACATTCACCTGTGATATTGTCAAGGATACACCAAACTTTAAATGGTTTAAAGGAGATGAGGAAATCCCTGCTGACCCCACTGACAAGACAGAAATCTTGAAAGAGGGAAATAAAATTTTCCTGAAAATCAAGAATGCTGGCCCTGCTGATGTTGGGGAATATTCAGTGGAAGTTGAAGGTCGCAGATACCCAGCTAAATTGACCCTTGGAGGTAAGGATGCTTTTATTTGTATTATATTGAATCAGCTCATAAGCCAATGTTCAAAAACCTCTAAACAATCAAACAAAAAAAGTAACCTAAATTATTATAAAGCTCTACCAAAACTTGGCCTAATTATATATGTGTTCATTTGTGCATTCTAGAACGTGAAGTTCAACTTCTGAAACCATTAGAGGATGTTACCATTTACGAGAAAGAAACAGCAAACTTTGATACAGAAATATCTGAGGATGATATTCCTGGTGAATGGAAGCTGAAAGGAGAAATCCTGAGACCCTCACCTGTAAGCATCCTTACAACAAATTTATTTAAATTAAACACTGTGAACAGGTTCTCTTGTCTTTATGGTAAGATCTTTGCAGGTCTGTCATTACTGCTCAGTCCAGAATGTAGAAAGGCTAAGCAGTGTGGTAATTAAAAAAAACACCAGTTCTCTAAGTGGGAATTATATGCTATGAAAGCTAACTTTTAAAGGGCTTCATTTTCTCAAAGGATTACAGCACATTATTCAGAAAATAATAAAAATACCCTACATATATTGCTAGGAATGATGCTGACATTCAAAAGAAATATGCTTCAGGGTTTTTTTATTATTGGGTGAAGGTGTTAACTTTCCTTGAAAAGGAATTCCAATCTTTCTAGCTGACTTTTTACTGTATACAGAATGTCCATAGACTCCCTTTATTAAGAACACCTAGCAGTAAGCCTTTAGCATTTTATTTATCAAAGTCTGTCATCTCTCTAGACATGTGAAATCAAAGCTGAAGGAGGAAAACGCTTCCTAACCTTGCACAAAGTCAAGTTAGAGCAAGCTGGTGAAGTCCTTTACCAGGCACTTAATGCAGTTACTACAGCTATCCTGACAGTGAAAGGTATGATGCTCCATGGAATATGATACCAACTTAAACAGAGTTCACATGGAGCACGTTACAAGTTGTATGTTCTGCTTTGCTTCCAGAAATTGAGCTGGACTTTGCTGTGCCCCTAAAAGATGTTACTGTCCCTGAGAGGCGCCAAGCAAGGTTTGAATGTGTCCTTACCAGAGAAGCCAATGTTATATGGTCTAAGGGCACTGATATAATCAAGATTGGAGAAAAATTTGACATCATTGCAGATGGAAAGAAGCATATTCTTGTAATCAATGATTCTCAGTTTGATGATGAGGGAGAATACACTGCTGAAGTTGATGGCAAGCAGAGCACAGCAAGACTGTTTGTGGAAGGCAAGTGTCTTCTTTAATGAAAAAAATAATAAAAAATGTATAAAGAATGTATCTTTTAGTACCACATTGGCCTTTTTCTGATGGTATTTATGTGTTTACAGGTGTGAGGCTGAAGTTCATCTCACCTCTACAGGATCAAACAGTGAAAGAAGGGGAAACAGCTCACTTTCAGTTTGAGCTTTCTCATGAAGACATGCCAGTCAAATGGTACAAAAATGACAAGAGACTCCACACAAGCAGAACAGTTTTTATTACTTCAGAAGGCAAAGTTCATAAACTAGAACTTAGAGAAGTAACACTTGATGATATCTCCGAAATAAAGGCTGTAGTCAAGGACTTGAACACACAAGCACACCTGAAAGTCTTAGGTGATTACATAAATAATTTTAAATATGTTATATAATATGATTAAAAAAATTATGAATAGAAAGTGATGAAATATTGATGTTCAAGTAAATTTATATTACTAATTTACTGTTTCATATCCACTATGCCTTCTGTAGAGGCTGATCCATATTTCACTGTGAAATTACAAGACTACAGTGCTGTGGAGAAAGATGATATTACTCTGGAGTGTGAACTTAGCAAAGATGTGCCAGTAAAATGGTATAAAGATGGTGAAGAACTAGTAGCTTCCAACAGAATTTCCATAAAAATGGATGGCTTGCGCCGTATACTGAAGATCAAGAAGGTTGCAGAGAGTGATAAGGGTCTTTATGAGTGCGACTGTGGAACTGACAAGACAACTGCTAATGTCAGCATTGAGCGTAAGTTATCATGCCTTGCCTAAAGGGAAAGTACTGAAACTTCTGTAAAACAGTATAGGCAGACACCCTCTAGAGTACAACACCAAAAATTGTACCTTTAGAAAACATGCTGTTATGATGAATAACTGAAATATCTAGATTTACAATTATTAAGAGCATTTATGAGAGGCAAAATATCTTAAGATATAAATGGGTGTTGTAAAGACAGCAATGATCAATTACTTTCTATGTCCATTTACAATCAGGAAAAAAAACAGTTAGTTTAATTCACTGTAACAGATATCCAGGTTAATTATGAGGAAAAATATTCTTACAAAAATAACTAAACTTTCAGATATATCTTGTAGTTTAAACCCAGCTGAAACCAGGACAACATATTATAGGAGGAGGTTGTAGACTGCCCAAACTTGCAGCTTTTTAAAAAGAGGTTAGATAAATGTTTATCAGTGATAGCATTTGAATGACCTAAAGGAGAGATAGGAAGAGAGTTTAGATCCTTTCCAGTATTACCTTTCTATGATACAGAATGAGTGAATAAACAGATGTGAACTTTTGGGGTTTTTTTTATTTTAGCTCGCTTAATCAAAGTGGAGCGCCCACTTTATGGAGTGGAAGTATTTGTTGGTGAAACAGCACGTTTTGAAATTGAAATTTCTGAGCCTGATGTCCATCCTATATGGAAGCTAAAGGAAGAAACACTAACACCTTCACCTGTAAGGCTGCTTCTTTATTTTTAGACCACAATTTACATCAGAAAAAAAAAAAAAAAGTGTTCTGAATGATTTCTTAGAATATTCATGTGTGTGTGGGACAATGTTTCTTTATCACCAGGACTGTGAAATCATTGAAGATGGGAAGAAGCATACTCTTGTCCTTCATAACTGCAAACTTGATATGACTGGAGAAGTGTCTTTCCAAGCTGCTAATGTTAAAAGTGCTGCTAATCTGAAAGTGAAAGGTACAATCTGCACTTTTCCAACATTTCCACACATATCTCAGGGCATAAGAACAAATCTAGCAGCATAAAGGTCTACCTGAACCTAGCTCTGTAAACTGAAAGTGCTCTTTGATTTCAGAATTGCCTCTCATCTTTATCACTCCACTAAGTGATGTGAAGGTCTTTGAGAAAGATGAAGCCAAGTTTGAATGTGAGACATCCAGAGAACCTAAGACTTTCCACTGGTTGAAAGGAACACAAGAGATTACTCCAGATGAAAGATTTGAAATTATTTCAGATGGAACAAAGCATGCTCTGATTATTAAATCTGTCGCCTTTGAGGATGAAGCTAAATACACATTTGAAGCTGAGGATAAGAGAACAAGTGCCAAGCTAATTATTGAAGGTTTGTCTGACTTTGCCTTTCTAGGAAAGATTTGCCCCATAGTCCTTGAATAGTTTTTATTTATAACATTATTGTGAATTAAATGTTATGTTGTTATAGGTATCCGCCTGAAATTCATTACTCCTCTCAAGGATGTAACAAAAAAGGAGCGAGAAACTGCAGTGTTCACTGTAGAACTCTCCCACGAAAATATCACTGTTGTCTGGTTCAAGAATGACCAGCGATTACATACCAGCAAAGTGGTTTCAATGACAGATGATGGCAAATTCCATTCACTCACAATCAAAGATCTTACTATTGATGATACTTCTCAGATTAGAGTGGAAGCTATGGGCAAATCATCAGAAGCTAAACTCACTGTTCTTGGTAAGAATACCCCAAAGAATTTACGTTATCTCTACTATCAGAAGAGTCTTACTAATGAAAAATGGTGATCAGAAAATCTTAGGGTTGGTTTTGGTTTGTGTTGGTGTAGGGGTTTTTTGTTGTTGTTGTTATTTGTTTGGCTTAATTACAGTTTAATTTTTGACAGTTTTACAATTTGTTTGGTTTGGGGTCTCCATTTCCCCATTCACAAAGAATAATTAAAATAACTTTAAAATTTCATCCAACTGTTGCAAAATTGCCTGTTAGATATTCAAACAGTGCTCTAAAACTCCTAAAGCATGAAAGCAGTGTTGTCAGTCGTATTAGTAATATGCTGAACTGTTTCTTAGGCATTTGTTGTTTCCTCTTTTTACAACACAACTGTGTAATATTTGTAAGAACTATATTTAATCCTCCTTGCAGGACATGAGTAAGAAATGTATTTTATGGTAAGAACTAATTGTCCTTTCTGAAAGACTAAAACTTCAGACTGAAACATCTTAACCTTTGCTTGCAGAGGGAGACCCTTATTTCACTGGGAAGTTGCAGGATTACACTGCTGTAGAGAAAGATGAAGTAATCTTACAATGTGAAATCAGCAAAGCAGATGCCCCAGTGAAATGGATGAAGGATGGTAAACCAATTACTCCATCAAAGAACGTTGTTATTAAGGCTGATGGTAAAAAAAGAATCCTTATCCTCAAGAAAGCTTTGAAGAAAGACATTGGACAGTACACTTGTGACTGTGGTACTGATCAAACCTCTGCGAAACTCAATATTGAAGGTATAGCTATTTTACTGGACTGCTCTGTAGAAGAGATCTTTCATGGTCTGTTAGAGACTGAGGGAATCAGCCACTTTTTTTTTCTTTTTTTCCCTCCAGACCGGGATATTGAGATTATACGTCCACTATACAGTGTGGAGGTGATTGAGACAGAGACTGCCCGTTTTGATATTGAAATCTCTGAGGAAGGTGTCCATGGCAACTGGAGGTTAAAAGGAGAACCCCTGACTGAATCAGCTGTAAGCAAATATTTCAGGATGTTTCTTACCTGTGTCTCAAAAATTTGTGGGGAGGAACTGTGAGGGAGAAGAAGGTGACTGCAGAAATTAAGTGAAACTAAGTGAAACCCAAGAAACTAAGTGAAATTCCTACATTTTCTATTGCTATCCCGTAATAATATGTATCCAAAGCACGAATAGCTCATGGAATTCACTTAACCATAATGACTTAATACAAAATACAGACTTTGGGTGGTCTGCCTTTACTTTTGGTTTTTGAGTTATGGTTGGTTTAAATAGACATAGATCACATTTTTGAACACTTTTCCATTACTATGATGGCGAAAATTGCTTTAAAAGTGTATAAGACTTAAACAAATATTCTCCATTCTTTGCTGGAAGGATCTGGAAAATTAAGAAACAATGCAATCATGACTGGCAATAATTTCAAAACTCTTTAATGTAACAGTACCTTTGTGAGTAATTCACAAAGATCAGAAGTTCCATGAAAATTAATGTCTGGATAAGAGAAAAAGACCCTTCTGAAGGAAAGGTCACAGTGAAGTCTTGGAAACTTCTAGTTCCCTTAGGCCTCTGACTGGATTACACGTGGATATATTGGCTAGTTAATCAGCACATATCATCCACCAGCACAAATGCATTGCCTCTGGCTTTTTTTTTCTAAGAGGAAGCAGACTGTAATAGGAAGAGACTTCGAGAGGAAAGGCATATCAATGAAAGTTTATAATGTATATATTGCAACTGGCAGTGAGCCTTAGAGTTGTGAATGGAGGAGGAAATAATTTAGGCATATTAGGAGGAGAAGTAGGGACTCTTGTGGTGAGATACACAAAAAAACTATACTGAAAACTTATTTTCACTTCTCTTGTTGCAGGAATGTGAAATCAAGGAAGAAGGCAAAAAGCACTTCCTTACACTGTACAACGTACGCTTAGATCAAGCTGGTGGAGTAGATTTCCAAGCAGCAAATGCCAAATCTGGTGCTCACCTCCGAGTGAAACGTAAGTGTCTTTTAAACTGAAATTAGTTAATTTAGTGAAAACAAGGCACTTGTTGCCTGTTGGAATCGGTGGACAAATCTCAATAACTCATTGAACCGACAGCAATTCTTTCCAGAACAGCAACTGCCGGATTAACTATTCAGGCCATCTTATTTTTTTAGTTAAAGAATTTCTTATATGTTTTTTAACCTTGTACATAGTTTATTCAGACAGGAGGAGTAAAAATAAGGAGATGGCCTTGAAGGCTGCTGTTGTTATAGAGTCAAAGTTTTACAGGCTTTGCTGCATAGAAGCATGTTAACCTGAAAGGATGGGATCACAGTGATATCTAGGGATAAGGTTAAGAGTTTGATGGGCAGGGACAGGCTACACGGTTGAAGACCACTTGTTTCACACTCCAATCCTAGCCCTCGCTATTTTGGAAAACACATACCTTATCTAGTAAGAGGCATGCAAGGCTTGGCAGGGAGACAGATGCACGGCAACAAAAGTTCAATTTAAAGAAACACGCTCTGCAAATAGGAAATTCTAGGTGACCAGCCCTCCCCCTAAAAACCCCGGGTGGCCTCTTCTATTTAGGGAATTTAAAGAGTGGCATTGCGATGTCTGTCTCTCTTGAGGGAAGCCACCATGGAGATTAGTACGTAAGGGCAGCAGCTCTCTCTTGGGTAGAAGAGACTAATTTGAAAATGATGTCTTCTTACCAAGCTCGAGTAATTGGCTTGCTGAGACCCCTCAAGGATGTAACAGTGACAGCTGGGGAATCAGCAACCTTCGATTGCGAACTCTCTTATGAGGGAATTCCAGTAGAGTGGTTCCTGCAAGGAAAGAAACTGGAGCCTGATGAAAAGGTAAAGAAACTAAACTTCCTTTTTCCTCCTTCCTTTCTTTCAACTCTCTTTCCATTATTTACTCTTTTAACCAGAAGTATTAAGGCACAGTTGTTGCGTACATACATACAGTAGTGCCGTTGTGCCAAATAGTAAATCCTCACTAAATCAGATATAGCATCTTTTTTTTCTCCTGAAATTATACTATTCTGGAGAATACTGTGTTTGTTGTACAAAGGGAAATAAAGGTTCCAAAATATCAGTAATTACAATGGTGATTTTGTGCCTGATTCTGTCAAGATTACTGTATTATTTTTGTTCAGGTAAATTGTACTTACACTGAGAGGATTTTGAAAGGTACTATCAGGAAATGCTTTATTTCTCCTGAATTCTGAGTTGCAGTCCAGTTCTGCATATAAGGGGATTAAGAGGAATCAAATTCCATTTCAGGCATTTGTTCTGGCTCTCCAGATAAATTTCTGGGCAGATTTGCTTGTCAAGCACTTCTCACTAGCTATTTTTAACCCTTCATCAAGTGCTGGCTCTTAACTCTGAGATCTGAACAGCCTGGAATGCAGTCAGTTTCAAGATAATAGTAGGAGAAATACATAAAGAAACACATTAAGAAACATGAAACATGAATGTATATAACTGGTTTTAAGACTTCTTTTTCACGTGCTAGGCCAAGAGAAATAATACAAATTGGTAACCTCAGACAAAGCAAACTTTCAAGGCATTACATGACCTAGCAGAGTTTCAGAACTTGCAATAATCCTGCTAATAATACTTTGGTACTTTTTTTTTTTCCTGTTAAATTAAATTTTTAATGTATTATTTTCAGGTATTACTCGATCTTCCTGAGCTTCTCCAAATTTGCCTAAATAAAAAATATTAAATTAAAAAAATAGAATAGAGAAATAGGAAAAGAAAAATTGATCATGCTGATAGGTGACCCTATTACAGTATTTAAGGGCAGATAAACAAAATTTAAACTCAGCAGATGACATGTAATAAGTCAAGGTAATCACTTCTGAGTCTAGGAATAAAAATGTAGAAAGCTATTGATCAGTGCCATGGCATGATAGTTATTTCTGCCTTGCAAGATAAACATTATATGTTCAATATTCTGTATGATGGAACATTATTTTTTCCTTATCTGTCTGAGCTATTGTCTTAATTACATGAACAAAACCATCCAGATTTTCATTCAGTTTATATTGACAGTCAAAACTGCCAATTGACTTCAGCTGAAATTTTATCAAGAAGAAATTCAGAGTAAACCATATTTTTACTTGATGTATCACTTTCTGCTCATTTAAAACAGCCTCTTGAAACACTTCTGCTACAGTTGTCAAGAATCAATTTAATTTAATTGTACAAGTGTCTAATTTCAGCTGGTTTTAATTCAAACCATTATTTTACCTCTGTGGCTGGCATTCAGCTGTAACTTCTATTGAAATGACTTTTTTGTTTATCTTTACTGTCTGTCTTGGTCAAATATGTACCGGGCTTCACCTCAATCTCTTGCAAATAAGCATTCACTAGAGCTAGGTTTCAGGAACACAATGAGGAAGAACAGCCACTTAGTTCCTTCCTTCCCTCTGAAGCTAGAGGGACTGCCTTCTCAAAAGTAACAATCCTTTTTGCTTGCTCCTTAGCAGAAGCTCACTTTTCCCCTTTAGTTTTCTAAACCAGCATATACTATGTGATCATGCACATCTTTGAAAATAAATAAATAGAATTCCTCAAAAGCTATGTTAAAATTTATGGGATGAATGAGTGGCAACCCTTTTCATGGTTGCAATGCAGGGTGTGTTCTTGGAGCCTCCAAGTCCACTCCTGGAGAAAAGAGATGTTTGTGTAAGACTAGCCCAACTCAGACTCAAATTTGAGATGCAGTTTCAGCAATAGGTCAACACAGAAATGTTTGGGGGTTTTATTTTTAGGCAGAAATTTCTACCAAAATTTAGTAATAGAAAGTCAATTTGGCATTTACAAAAGAGAGTACAAGGAGGGTTCCAAATTTCTTTATATATCTAAGAGTTTTTACTTTAGATGTAGCCAGGAGTAACATGAACTTTTTCCCATAAATTTACTTATATTGGCATTTATTAGTAGCTGTTCACAATAAACAAGATCTCAAGTCAACCTCATTTTGAACTTTTATAGTATACTCAAGTTTTCTAATACAAGGACACAAATAACCTAAAACATAGGGAAAATTAAAATTGCAATTTTTTGTAAGTGAAAAGACAAACCAGAAATGATTCTCAAAATCCTCAAAGCATTTCTGTCTTGACATATATCTAGTATGTACAAAAGGAAATTACTAAAATTTCACACAAAAGTAAACCAAACTCCACAGATAACTATAAATAGCAACACTATTTCATTAAATATTTATTAAATATTTCTTGCCAATACTTACAAAACGTTTTTTTATGTACTTTATAAGGTCGTGACACGTGCTGAAGGGAGAGTTCACACACTTATCCTAAGAGATGTCAAGTTAACAGATGCAGGAGAGGTATCACTGACAGCAAAAGATTTCAGAACTCAAGCAAATCTTTTTGTGAAAGGTAAGTAAGTAAGTCAGTCATTTTAATTATATCATAGTAATTGTTAATGGTCCATTCATGATTCACCCTGGCATAGGATGTTAATATACACCATATATCAAATTAGTATGATCATACATACAGTATTTGACTGACAGATAATTCTTCTGATTGAAAGAGCCACTTACTTACAATGTTTATGCTTCACGGAAGAGCTGAGGAAAGGGGGAAATGTGTTAGACCTGGCAGATGAATCAGTTCATTAGGATTTCCAGGGCTTTACTGCAGACTTGAATGTCCAATTGGCCTCAAGATGGCCTGCAAAAACTGACCTTTATGGCTCCCCATGCCTTTTTTCTGTTCTTTGGAGTATCCAGAAATATATGAGAGGACAGCTACATCATCAGTCAAATGACATAACATCGACTGTATACCCACTTGCACTGCTTGCAAGCTATGTATGGCTAAGTCAAAAACTCCAAACACTTCTAACTGATACAGTAATTCAAGGAAATTACTCCTTAAGTTTGGAGTATAACTTCAGAGTCACTGAGATCACATGGCTATAGTTCAGTTAAAGACATTGAGTTGCAAGGCTTTGTGATAATTTGTGAGTAAAAACCCCATGGACAAGGATATTATTCAGTCTAACCTTACAGTAGGCTGAAAATAAGAAAATTAGCTAAATCAAATGAGCATGTCTGGGCATTAAAAATAATTTAAAAAAAACCCACAACACCTTCAGCAGAGACATCTAAGAGCCTTTCTGATTATTCAGGCAAAGAAAATTAGTACTGTTGTATGAGACAATTCGCTACTAGCAGAGGGTTGGCTATAGTTTAGATCTTTTCTATCAAAAAATCTATCTGTTTCTTTTAGAACCCCCAGTTGAATTTACCAAACCTCTTGAGGACCAGACTGTTGAAGAAGAGGCCACTGCAATACTGGAATGTGAAGTTTCCAGGGAAAATGCACAAGTTCAATGGTTCAAAAATGGTGAAGAAATTCATAAAACGAAGAAGTATGATATAATTTCTGATGGCAGGGTCAGAAAACTCATTATCCACGGCTGCACACTGGATGATGCAAAAACATATACTTGTAAAACTAAGGATTTTAAGACATCCTGTTTCCTCAATGTAGAACGTAAGTCATTAACAATTTTCTGCAAAATGTTTAAGTGCTATAAACATTATATGTTAGTGTCTATGACTGACAATAATATCAATGTCAGCAATTTATTGTTCTCTACTGGAGAGTTTCCTCTACTAAAAATTTTCTTTTCTCTTACAGCTATCCGTCTTGAGTTCCTGAAACCCCTGACTGATCTTGAAGTAAAAGAAAAAGAATCTGCTCGGTTTGAATGTGAAATTTCCCGTCCAGGTGTCAAGGTCAATAATGATAATACTTTCTAATCTGCATCACTCTTCAACTAGTGCTTTTATTTTAAACTGACAACTTTATTATGTTATTACAAATGAACATACAACTGAAATCTATGCTGAGTATGTTAATATTAATGACCATGTTTATTTGTTCTGAAACAGGTGAAGTGGTTTAAAGATGGCATTGAAATTAGAAAAGGCAAAAAGTATGACATAATTTCCAAAGGAGCAGAACACATTCTTGTTGTCAATAAATGTGCCTTTGATGATGAAGCCGAATATGCCTGTGAAGCAAAAACAGCTCGAACTTCAGGTCTACTTACAGTGATAGGTAAGCACAGTGTTTTAGAATCTAATCTATGAACAAGAAAAAAAGGGGGTTTGATGCAAGGCTTTAATCATCTTTCAAAATTCTTGTTGCAGAGGAAGAGGCTGTTTTCACAAAAAATCTTCCTGATCTTGAAGTGAATGAAAACGACACTGTAAAATTGATCTGTGAAGTATCAAAGCCTAATGCCGAAGTTGCTTGGTTTAAAGGAGATGAGGAGGTGCCTGATGGTGCTAGATTTGAACACATTTCTGATGGCCGAAAGAGAATTCTTCTCATACATAATGCTCATCCTGAGGATGCTGGCAAATACACTTGCAAGCTCCCAAGCTCTAGTACAACAGGAAAACTTACTGTACATGGTAAGAGAGTTACTTTGGTGGCCTTGTTTTCTGAACAAACAAACAAAGTAAAACAAACAGTAAGAGTACACAACTTAGTTTATTCTTTTCATAAGTGAAAAAATAAATTAATATATATCTACAAAAATATTTTCTTTCAGAACTTACAGCAGATTTTCTTACCAGACCACAAAATCTTGAGGTTCTTGAAGGAGACAAAGCTGAATTTGTCTGTTCAGTATCCAAAGAGGCAATTACAGTACAGTGGCTGAGGGGTGACACAGTCCTGGAGCCTGGTGATAAGTACGACATCATTTCAGATGGCAAAAAGAGAACACTTGTAGTTAAAGACTCTATTCTAGGAGATGCAGGAAAGTATACTGTCATGGTTGGCGAAGCTAAAGCTACAGTACGCTTAACAGTGATTGGTAAGCTTTATTTTATCAATGTGCAGGTGCATATTTTGTTGAATTCCTTATACTACATGGTGTTCTTTTTCTTCTATTTATTTCCTCAATTTCAGAAAAACTCAGGATTATAACTCCCCTTAAGGACCAAGAAGTTAATGAGGGTCAAGAAATTATCTTCAACTGTGAAGTCAATAAAGAAGGTGCCAAAGAGAAGTGGTACAAAAATGATGAGGCAATATTTGATAGTGCAAAATACATTATTGTCCATAAGGATTTAGTTTACACTCTCAGAATCAGAGATGCACAGCTGAAAGATCAAGCTACCTATACCATCTCACTGTCAAACCAGAGAGGTGAACATGTCAAAAGCTTTGCTGCCTTAACCGTATTAGGTAAATAACTTGCACTGTTTTAAATGAAATTTAAAATTAAATTAAAATTATTTAATCATCTTACATTCAATTTCACACCAGGATCATGAGGATGTAAATTAATCACTTTGGGGTTTTTCTGTTAACAGAGGAGGATCTCAGAATTGTTGAGCCCCTTGAAGACATTGAGACGATGGAAAAGAAAACTGTCACATTCTGGTGTAAAGTCAATCGCCTTAATGCAACCCTCAAATGGACAAAAAATGGTGAAGAGATCACATTCAACAAGCGCATTTTGTACAAAATTGATAAATACAAACACTCACTCATCATTAAAGACTGTGGGTTTATAGATGAAGGTGAATACACTGTCACTGCTGGACAAGACAAATCCGTTGCAGAGCTTCTCATCACAGAAGCACCAGCAGACTTCATTGAACATCTCCGGGACCAGACCGTCACAGAATTTGATGATGCTGTCTTTACATGCCAGCTTTCCAAAGAGAAAGCCAGTGTAAGATGGTACAGAAATGGAAGAGAGATAAAAGAAGGCAAAAAGTATGTACATTTTATTATGCCTGTTAATATGCTAGATATGCTTATTTTGTTACCTTGTTTGGAAACTAAAATACTGCTTACTTATTCCCCCATAAAGATACCAATTTGAAAAGGATGGAAATCTGCACAGATTAATCATTAAAGACTGCAGACTAGATGATGAGTGTGAATATTCCTGTGGAGTAGATGACAGGAAATCTAGGGCAAGACTTTTTGTTGAAGGTATGTGTAAAATTGAATAGGATTTATTCCTTCATTATTTAATCATAATAGAAACAACACATAAATAATCAAATGAATTGACATTTATTTCAGAAATCCCTGTTGAGATCATCCGACCACCACAAGATGTTTATGAACCTCCTGGTACAGATGTTATCTTCATGGCTGAGTTGAACAAAGATGGTGTGGAGGTCAAGTGGTTGAGAAACAACATGATTATTGTCCAAGGTGACAAACATCAGATGATGAGTGAAGGGAAGGTCCACAGGCTGCAGGTGTGCGATATAAAGCCCCGTGACCAAGGGGAATACAGATTTATTGCCAAAGATAAGGAAGCTAGAGCTAAGCTTGAATTAGCTGGTAAGATGCTTGTTTTGTGTTTCTTTTATAAAATCTTAGGTTAGTGAATTAACTAAATTGATTTTTGTTCTTTCAAAGAGTTGAATTAAAAAGAATACACAAACAGGCTGAGATGCAAGTCTGTAAACTGTATGAATTCTAATTCAGGCAACAAACATTTTCTATTCTTCTACCCTGATCTGAATGTTGAGCAAAGTTATAGGTCACTTTTCAGTGTCTATACCAAGAGCATGAACTTCAGTTTAAAGGAAACAGAACCTTTTCATTAGGTCGCTGCAAATCTAAACCATAAAAATTATTTGGCCTACTCACTTCACTCATATAAAACATTTAATTCCTCATTTTTCTATTTTACAGGATCAGACCAGTGATCCTCCTTTTATAGGAGGACACAGTACATGGCAACCAGCCTGAATTTATTTCTCTGGAGCAATCCAATAAGCATATTAAGGACTTGCTCAGAATTCATACAACAGCTCCTTTAATTTTCTATGTTAGCATCTTTGCTGACTAAAACCTACATCTTTTAAGAAAAAAAATATGTAAGTACTTATTTGTCACATTCATCTACCTTAGCTGCACCTAGAATCAAGACTGGTGATCAAAACCTTGTGGTTGATGTTGGGAAGCCTTTAACTATGACTGTTCCATATGATGCCTACCCAAAAGCAGAAGCTGAATGGTTGAAAGGGGAAGAAAATCTGCCCACAACAACTGTTGATACAACAACTGACTGTACTACCTTCAAAATTTATGAAGCAAAGAAATCAGATAAGGGAAGGTACAAGGTTATACTTCGAAACAAACATGGCCAGGCAGAAGCATTCATCAACGTAGAGGTCATTGGTAAATATTCCTACTATTAAAACCTTGCTTACATTTATTTAAGCCAGAGAAAAAAGGAAAACAAAATAGAAATGCAATGCCCTAAAATATTGTAATATTTTTTCTAGATGTTCCAGGTCCAGTTAGAAACTTGGAAGTCACTGAAATTTATGATGGTGAAGTTGGCCTTGCCTGGCAAGAACCAGAAAGTGATGGTGGAAGTAAAATAATAGGCTATGTTGTGGAAAGACGTGATATCAAGCGCAAAACCTGGATTATGGTCACTGATCGTGCCGAAAATTGTGAATACACTGTTACCGGGTTACAAAAAGGAGGAGTTGAGTACCTCTTCCGTGTTAGCGCACGGAACAGAGTGGGCACTGGTGAGCCTGTGGAAACAGATACACCTGTGGAAGCTAAGAGCAAATTTGGTGAGCAGTAGTTATGAAAAACTCCATGTTTGGTAACAGTGTAAGAAAAGCAGTACAAACTCTAACAGTAGGTAAAACCCACATAATTTGTACTTCCTTTCCCCCCCTAAAATATAATGCAGATGTTCCTGGACCTCCTCAGAATGTAGAAGTTACCGATGTGAACAGGTTTGGAGCTACACTTACCTGGGAACCACCTGAGTATGATGGAGGATCTCCAATTACTGGCTACGTTATTGAACTGCGTAACAGAGCTTCCATCAAATGGGAGCCAACTATGACCACTGGAGCTGATGAACTGTCAGCCGTCCTGACTGATGTTGTGGAAAACGAAGAATATTTCTTCAGAGTAAGAGCTCAAAACATGGTTGGAGTTGGCAAACCAAGTCCTGCTACACGTGCAGTAAAAATTATGGACCCAATCAGTAAGTATGCAAGCACTGACTGCGACTGCATTATGACACAGGGACATTTTGGCTGTTTTTATATTATGTGTGCACCATTTGGTTCAGAAAGAACTCCAAGTATTTTTTCTCTGAAATTAGAATCCAACCAAGTAAAAAAAAAAAAAAAAATTTTTTTAGAAAAAAGCTATACAATTGTTTTAAAAATAGTACTTTAAGGTATAGACAGCTGATATGCAAACCCATGATCCATTATAAGTTGCAAAAAACATATTTCTCTCAAATTATTTTCAGAGAGACCAAGTCCTCCCATTAACCTTGATCATTCAGATCAAACTAAGTCATCAGTGCAACTCACATGGGAACCTCCTCTCGATGATGGAGGAAGTCCAGTCTTAGGCTATATTGTTGAAAGGCAAGAAGAAGGAACAGACAAGTGGATTCGCTGTAACCCAAAATTAGTACCTGCTCTTACTTTTAAGGTAAGATATTCTGTTCATCAACAAAGTCATCAAAATGTGCAGATCGTCTTTAATATGAGTTACAAAATTATTGTGTTTGCTAGGTAACTGGATTGAAACCAGGATCCAGTTATTACTACAGAGTCTCAGCAGAAAATGCAGCTGGTGTGTCTGACCCAGCGGAGGCTATTGGGCCATTAACCGCAGACGATACTTTTGGTAAGCCATATGCTATTTATTAAAGATAATTAATCAGATAAGACACAAAAGTAAAGTGCATCTTGTGCGTAATATGTATATTTTCACCAAATAACTGCTGTGCAAACTAGTATAAAGATCCTTAGGCTTTTGAGATTCTGAGCTGTTTCTTCTCTGTTATGAATTATGCAGATAATTAGCTGTACTATTAGAGACAGACCTATTAGGTTCCTATTAGAAAGAGCAAGGTATGACCTTTTGTCTCCTAATCTAGCTTTGTGGAAGGTGGGAGGTAACAGAAGGAGAGAAAAGCAGAGAAGCCAAAAAACAAACAGAATCAATATAAATGTTTTTATTTTAAAGGGTAAACTAGATCTCCTATTTGATAATGCTAGATAAGCTTGATAAGCTGCCTGAGCTCACATATCTCTAATATAAAAATCGTATAGCCAGGAGATACAGGGAGCGATAAGCCACAGCTGGGCCCAGACTACTTCAACCTGCAGGTTGAGATACAGTGAACGTCAGTCTCTCAGAACAGCTGTCATTAGCATCATAGAATCATAGAATAGTTAGGGTTGGAAAAGCCCTTAAGATCATCTAGTTTCAACCTCCCTGCCATGGGCAGGGACACCTCACCCTAGACCATGTTGCCCAAGGCTCTGTCCAACCTGGCCTTGAACACTGCCAGGGATGGAGCATTTACCACTTCTTTGGGAAACCTGCTCCAGCACCTCACCATCCTCACTGTAAAGAACTTCTTCCTTCTATCTAACCTGAACTTCCCCTGTTTAAGTTTAAACCCATTACCCCTTGTCCTACCACTACAGTCCCTGATGAAGAGTCCCTCCCCAGCATCCTTGTAGGCCCCCTTCAGATACCGGAAGGCTGCTCTGAGGTCTCCACGCAGCCATCTCTTCTCCAGGCTGAGCAGCCCCAGCTTTCTCAGCCTGTCTTCGTAAGGGAGGTGCTCGAGCCCCCTGATCATACTTGTGGCCCTCCTCTGGACTTGCTCCAACAGCTCCATGTCCTTCATGTGTTGAGGACACTAGAACTCTACACAGTACTCCACTTTGTGCAGTTTGGGCCTGGAGCAAGCAGTCCGGCTCCCTCTCAGCCCCGCTTATCTTAGTCTCCTGATAGTCTCTGGCAGCTCAGCCTCTGATGCAGGATGTCCTCCACCAGGGTGCACCGAGTGCTGCCCTGTCCATTGTGCACCCTCGCCTCAAGGGACAAGTCGAGGCACTTTCTACACTCCGAGGTCTGTGCTGCAGCCTCCCCTCACATCGGCTCTGTCTGGTGCCGATGCAGGCACTGCCGGGGCAGCCAGAGCAGAGCTCCCAGATAGGGCCCTGTCCCTGAGCTGACCACTCCCCATTCCGCTCGAAACGGCTGGCACCCAAACTGCTCTGCTTGCCGTGCATCTGGGGCGTGTTTTCTCCACTAATGCTGGTTCTGTCCTTCCTTCTGTCTCTGGCACCGCCCCCGAGAGTCACTGCTCGTGTCAGCGGAGCTGCCAGCTCCTGCGCAAAGGCTGTCAAGGACTTGTGGCTCCCTCGGTGGCTCTCACCGCTCAGAATTGAGGCTCCTGCATGCTGTGTTTCCCCTCGCTCTGGTGTTGGAGGCTCCTCTCTGGAGCTACTCACCTGGAAAAAATAAAATAAATAAAATTAGCCATGTTCAGAATATCTGAAAATATTTCACTAAATCAATTTTCTGCTTTTTCCAGTTGGACCTACAATGGACCTGAGTGCCTTTAAAGATGGACTGGAAGTTATTGTTCCAGAGCCAATCAAAATCCGTGTTCCTATCACTGGCTACCCTGTGCCAACTGCCACATGGTCTTTTGGTGACCAAGTCTTAGAAGAGGGTGATCGTGTAACAATGAAGACAACTGGCTCCTTTGCAGAACTTGTTATTACTCCAAGTGAACGTCCAGACAAGGGAATTTATTCCTTAACATTAGAAAACCCTGTGTCATCTGTTTCAGGAGAAATTAATGTTAATGTCATTGGTAAGCAGACAAGTATATATTCTAGCAATAAGATTCAATATTTGTATTGCTAAAATCTAATTAGGTTAATAATGTGAAATCACACAACTTTCAGTAGACCAAGTATATTAAAATATCACTAAAACCTAGAAATCCATCCTCAAAAAAAACCTCTTTTCTGGTTTTCAGTGTCCAACTTTGCTGTTTAAGAAAGCATGGCTGAGAAGAGTAAATCTTCTGGCAGATAGATTACATAGATATCGTCTATCAAATTCTGATTACAAAACAATTAATATAATTTCTATGATTTCTAGCTCGTCCAAGTGCACCAAGAGAACTTAAAGTTTTAGATGTAATCAAGAACACAGTACAGTTGTCATGGGAACCTCCAGAAGATGATGGTGGAAGTCCAGTTACTGGCTATATAATTGAAAAACGTGAAGTAAGCCGGAAAACATGGAGCAAAGTAAGTTCATTCTTTCTCATTTCATTTTCTATTTGCCATATTGTTTCCACGTGTGCTACTGAATTTTATGTCTTATTTTGGTTACTGCTCTTTAGAAATATATTTTAGAAACACACTGGAATCTTCCTTCTCTCTAGGTTATGGATCATGTTGTTGACCAAGAGTTCACTGTACCCGACCTCATCCAAGGAAAAGAATATTTATTCAGAGTTTCCGCATGCAATAAATGTGGCCCAGGAGAACCTGCATATATTGATGAACCAGTAAATATGTCAGCACCAGCAAGTAAGTCAACTGTTTCACATTGCTGCTGACTTTCTGTTTCTGAAATATTGTTGATTTACTTTAAAATAAAATGTAAAAAAAATCCCTTCTTTGGACTGGTTTCTACGACCGCGTATGTTTTTAATCTTTAACAGCGGTGCCCGATCCACCAGAGAATGTTAAATGGAGGAATCCAACATCAAAAGGGATCTTCCTAACATGGGAGCCTCCTAAATATGATGGTGGTGCCCGCATTAAAGGTTATCTGGTAGAGAAATCCCAACGTGGCACAGACAAGTGGGAGACATGTGGAGAACCTGTTCTTGAAACAAAGTAAGTAAATTAACATAAGAAAATATATCTTTTCAACTAACTGTGTATCCTTACCACTTTAAATATCTGGATTTTTTTATTTATTTTTAAACAAACAGGATGGAAGTAACAAAACTCAAGGAAGGAGAATGGTATGCATATCGGGTTAAGGCTTTGAACAGAATAGGTGCTAGCAAGCCAAGTAAGCCAACAGATGATATTCAAGCCATTGATGCAAAAGGTAATTACTTCAATCACTGAATTACAATAGTTGCTTTATTTTACTAATCTCTGAAATAGTGTTTCTATAACAATGATTTTATTCTCTCCTAAATCAGAGGCTCCAGAAATTTTCTTGGATGTGAAGCTTCTTGCTGGACTTACGGTGAAAGCTGGAACTAAAATTGAGCTGCCAGCTAAAGTAATTGGAAAGCCTGAGCCCCAGATTACTTGGACCAAAGCTGACAAAATTTTGAGGCCTGATGACAGAATCACCATTGAAACCAAACCTAATCATTCTACAGTCACTATTACAGAAAGCAAGAGGAGTGACAGTGGAACCTATATTATAGAAGCTGTAAATTCCAGTGGACGTGCTACTGCTGTTGTTGAAGTTAATGTTCTTGGTATGCATGTATTTTACGTTGTTTATAAAAATCATTAGTAATGTACTGAGGTATGCAAACAGAAGATTAACATTCACATCTTGTCCTCTACAGATAAACCTGGGCCGCCGGCTGCATTTGATGTATCAGAAATCACAAATGAATCCTGTCTTCTGACATGGAATCCTCCACGAGATGATGGGGGTTCTAAAATTACCAACTATGTCCTTGAGAAAAGAGCTACAGACAGTGAAATATGGCACAAGTTGTCATCAACTATAAAGGATACAAATTTCAGAGCTACCAATTTAACTCCTCGTAAAGAATATGTGTTCCGAGTCAGTGCTGAGAACATGTATGGTATTGGGGAGCCAGTAGAGTGTAGCCCCATCATTGCAAAATATTCATTTGGTTAGTTAATTAAATTGTTAAATTTTTACTTTTTTTTCTTTTTTTTTGGGGGGGGGGGCGGGAAGCAGAAGAAAGCATATAGTGATGGTTTTGGTTTTTGTTTTGTTTTTTATTATTTTATACAGATCCACCAGGCCCTCCCACAGGTCTCAAGCCTACAGAGGTCACTAAAGACTCAGTCACCCTAACATGGAATGAACCAGATGAAGATGGTGGCAGCCCCATAACTGGCTACTGGGTTGAAAGATATGATCCTGAGCAGGATAAATGGATAAAATGCAATAAAATGCCAGTGAAAGATACAACATTCAAGTAAGACTATAGTCATCTCAGTCTGAAATAGGTCACAGAGACAAAAATGTAACAGGAGCCTTTTAAACAAGTTTTATGTTGTCCTTGATCTTTTTTCCTTGCTTCCATAAGTTTAGATCCAACTAAAACAGAATCACAGTGTCACAGAATCATAAAATGGTTCAGGTTGAAAAGGTCTTTAAGATCATCTAGTTCCAACCCCCTGCTACGGGCAGGGACACCTCACCCTAGACCATGTTGCCCAAGGCTCTGTCCAACCTGGCCTTGAACACTGCCAGGGATGGAGCATTTACCACTTCTTTGGGAAACCTGTTCCAGCACCTCACCATCCTCACAGTAAAGAATTTCATCCTTCTATCTAACCTGAACTTCCCCTGTTTAAGTTTAAACCCATTACCCCTTGTCCTGTTGCTACAGTCCCTGATGAAGAGTCCCTCCCCAGCATCCCTGTAGGCCCCCTTCTGATACCGGAAGGCTACTATGAGGTCTCCACGCAGCCATCTCTTCTCCAAGCTGAGCAGCCCCAGCTTTCTCAGCCTGTCTTCATAAGGGAGGTGCTCGAACCCCCTGATCATCCTCGTGGCCCTCCTCTGGACTTGCTCCAACAGCTCCATGTCCTTCATATGTTGAGGACACCAGAACTGCATACAGTACTCCAAGTGGGGTCTCACGAGCATCTGGTGACATGCTTTTTTTGATAATTAATTTTAAAGAAGAATGTCTTTAGAAAAGAGTAAATTATCTCTTTTTTAATGTATACTTAATAACTTCTATCCTATGTGATTATTCATAAGATATTCTAAAATAGCAGACATACCCATCTCAAGTATCAATTTGTCAAAACCCTAGAACTTTTTTCTCCTGATACTTATATTAACTAACAACCATGAAAAATGGAAAAAATGCAAGATGGCTCTCAAAACATTGCTTTCCGTGTCATGGTGCACAATTTTACTGTTGACAATATACCTATTTTGAATGTTCACAATTTCATAAAACAACATTAGCAGTTATTTGGGTATTTTCAGATTTTCCAACTCTAGTACAATGAGTAGAGAGAATAACGTTTTAGGCACAAGTTAATGTGTAGATTTGGTTTAATCAAACTTAATTTTTATTTCCAGAGTTAAAGGTCTTACGAATAAGAAGAAATATAAGTTCCGTGTCTTGGCAGAGAATCTTGCAGGACCTGGAAAACCAAGCAAGGAAACAGAGCCAATCTTAGTGAAAGACCCAATTGGTATAATAAACACATTTTTAATGGTTTAATTTAACAAAAAAAAAAATAAATTTCCTTTCGATCATGTAATTAATATTGGACTCCTGTCTAGATCCACCATGGCCTCCTGGAAAGCCAACTGTGAAAGATGTTGGCAAGACGTCATTATCTCTGAGCTGGACAAAGCCAGAACATGATGGAGGGGCAAAGATTGAATCTTATGTCATTGAACTATTAAAGACTGGAACAGACGAGTGGGTGAGAGTGGCTGAAGGAGTTCCCACAACTGAACACTTCCTTAAAGGGCTTATGGAAAAACAAGAATATTCATTCCGTGTAAGAGCTGTGAACAAGGCTGGTGAGAGTGAGCCCAGTGAACCCAGTGACCCTGTGCTGTGCAAGGAGAGGCTCTGTGAGTACTGTTTCAGAACATGGTGCTGCTCCAAATACACTATAAAAGGCTCATGTATGTTTGTCTCTGTAGATACCAAGTGAACTCTTGGAAGGCTTATGAAATACTAAAATCTGTTCTGCTTCAGCTAAGAAAATGCTAAGTTTTAATAGTGTATGTTCCCTGTCTTACAAGACCTTTGATGGTAAATACACTAACCTGGTTTATTTTCTTTTTATGTTTTACAGATCCTCCTTCACCACCTCGGTGGCTTGAGGTTATTAATATTACTAAAAACACAGCAGATCTTAAATGGACAGTACCAGAAAAGGATGGGGGTTCCCCAATTACCAACTACATTGTTGAAAAGAGAGATGTAAGGCGTAAAGGCTGGCAGACAGTTGATACAACAGTGAAAGATACCAAGTACACAGTGAGCCCACTGACTGAAGGCTCGCTGTATGTGTTCCGTGTGGCTGCTGAAAATGCCATTGGACAGAGTGACTACTGCGAAATAGAAGATTCAGTGCTTGCTAAAGATACTTTCAGTGAGTTTGAGATTTGCTTACTGAGTGATATGTAGAAACAGCTCGCATGTAATGGATTCTTATTCTTCTATCTGTGTATTTTTTTCCTTAGCAACTCCTGGGCCTCCCTATGCTCTTACAATAGTTGAAGTGACAAAAGGTCATGTGGATTTGAAATGGGAACCACCTAAGAATGATGGTGGCAGACCAATTCAAAGGTAAATTTTAAGTTTGTGAAGTGTTTCCTGTAGATCAAGATCTGTTAGTGAATCGAGATGTTTCTTTCAAAATGTTTGCATTTTAAATGGACATTTTTAATATGAAAAAGAGGTATATGAATGTAAAAGAGAAGTCATGTGGTCAAAGCAATTAAGGGTTTGATTTTAAAATGTGGAAATTATGCAAATATAAATTCATGAACAATGAATGTTTGTCAACATCCTCAAAACATCTAAAGAGATTAAATTGAACTATATATAAAATATAAAAAATTTAATGCAACTGTAGTCTCCAGTTCCTCCAGAGCTTGTAGCCACTTAAATCCATCTACCAAGTAATACTGTTACATTTGCCTTCTGCCTTAGTTTCTCATTCAAACTGTATACACTGAACTAGGATGAAACTTCATCACTTTTCTGTTCATTCTCTACTTTATCACCCTTTTCAAGTGTTTAGACTGTTGAAAACAGTCCAAAACAAGACTGGTTTACTCCTTTGGGTTGCTTCTAACGTATTCTTTTCTTTGGTTTCTAAACTATGTGTCTTCTGAAATTCACCTTGAACTACTAGTTAGATTTTTCCTCTTTATATTTTCATTCTTCCTCTCCTTCCCAGTCACAGTAAGCATATCTTAGATAACTACTGAGATCTGCCTGAAGTGATAGAATTCACTTTATTTGCATTTCCCGTAGTTTATCATAGGCAGAATGTTAATAACTGAGTAACTCTCAGATAAATAGTATCTACAAACGTTCTCAGTGGACTAACGACTAAGATCAAAACTAGCAAAGACACAAGTATAGCTTGGAGGTTCTTTTATATCTGCAGCACTCTAAAACCTGAGGACACAGCAGAAGTTCAAGAATTGATTTTTACAATTGGGTCTGTCAGTAATGTCAGCCCCATTACGTCCAAGACCTACCAGGGCTAAATGGCTGATGTGTGAAGTAAAGTCCATTAAATGTGTCACCTGTGACCCTCTCTATTTTTTTTTTTCCATTGGCCAAACTATTCTAATCTCTCTCTATCTCTTTTATTGAGAAAGAAGTCTGAAGTGTTCATATTGCAAGTGCCTGATACTATTTTCCCCAATTTATTCAGATATGTTATTGAAAAGAAAGAAAAACTAGCCACTCGCTGGGTAAAAGCTGGCAAGACAGCTGGTCCAGATTGCAATTTCAGAGTGACTGATGTCATTGAAGGTACAGATGTACAGTTCCAGGTTCGTGCAGAAAATGAAGCTGGCTGTGGTCACCCCAGTGAACCAACTGATCTTATTCATATTGAAGATCCAATAAGTAAGTAGTAGTATAATAAACAGTGTATTATAGAAGCAATGAACTGTGTAGAACAGATATTCTGGAAGAGAAATTACACAATTCTTTTCTATACCTGCAGGTCCTCCTTCACCTCCTCAGGATTTACATGTAACAGATGCAGGTCGAAAGCATATTTGCATTGCATGGAAACCACCTGAGAAGAATGGTGGAAGCCCTATTATTGGGTATAATGTTGAGATGTGCGAAGCAGGAACAGAAAAATGGATGCGAATCAATTCTCGTCCAATAAAAGATCTAAAATGTAAAGTGGAGGAAGGTGTTGTTCCAGACAAGGAGTATGTGCTGAGAGTCAGAGCAGTCAATGCTGTTGGAGCTAGTGAGCCATCAGACATCTCAGAAAAAGTTGTTGCCAAGGACCCAGACTGTAAGAATAGATTTCCGGGGTTTTTTTTCAGATCTGCATAACTGGAAAAGTAAGGTGTTTGGCAACCTTTCTAAGTAATATTATATTTACTTTTACAGGTAATCCAACCATTGATCTGCAAACTCGTGACATTGTTGTTGTTAAAGGACAGAAATTAAGTATTCCTGTACCCTTCAGAGCTGTTCCATCCCCAACTATCACATGGCACAAAGATGGCAAAGAGTTGAAAGCTGGTGACAGAACAACAATGAAGAGTGATTACACCTCTGCATTGCTTGAAGTCATAGACAGTGTTTATGCTGATGCTGGTGTTTATACCATCACATTGGAGAATAAGCTGGCATCAACGACTGGCTCAGTCAATGTCAAAGTCATAGGTAACTAGGCTTCTTATCCTCACTTGAACCCTGAAGGTGACAGAAGGACTAGCAAAATCCCCTTTCTGCCATGTGGAGAAGTCACTTCAATTCAGACACACATAGATTGCTGTAAAGGCATTAACGTTACAAAATCCCACAAAGAAACCCCAAAACTTTACACCAAATTGGTCTAACTACTCAGTGGCTGCTCAAAGCAAAATTATTATGAATAGTCATCTTATACATATGAAAATGCCTATAAGAATTCTGAATATTTTTCACCTTTAGGAGCATAAATTCATATATATAGTGTGTAGTCAACATTTGTGTGTTTGGTCTGCTTTCTGCAAAGCAAAGAAATGCAATGTAATTTCATATTTGTAGGAATACAGTTTCCCATTTATTTAGGTTTATTACTCTTATTTAAAACAGGTCCACCTGGACAGTGTAAAGACATTAAGGCAAGCGAAGTAACTAAGAATTCTTGCAAAATATCCTGGGAACCTCCAGACTTCGATGGTGGTACTCCTATTCTGCATTATGTTCTGGAACGTAGAGAAGCTGGTCGTAGAACATATATCCCAGTCATGTCTGGTGAAAATAAGCTTTCATGGCAAGTCAAAGATCTTATCCCGAACAGTGAATATTACTTCCGTGTTAAAGCTGTCAATAAGATTGGAGGAGGTGAATATCTTGAACTAAGAAACCCAATCATTGCAGAAGACCCAAAACGTAAGATTTTTTACTACTAAATAATCACCAAATTGAATTTTTCCTAAAATCTTTAAGCTTTCTTTTCTCATATGATCTCTCTTTTGCTACCCTTCCACAGAGCCTCCAGATCCTCCTGTTGACCTTGAGGTCCATAATCCAACATCAAAATCAGTAACACTTACATGGAAACCACCCCTGTTTGATGGTGGAAGCAAGATTATGGGCTATATAATAGAAAAGCTCGCTAAGGGCAAGGAGAGGTGGGAGAGGTGCAATGACTATCTGGTACCTCTGTTGACTTATCCAGTGAAAGGTCTTGAGGAAGGAAAGGAATATCAGTTTCGTGTTCGTGCTGAGAATGCTGCTGGCATTAGTGAGCCTTCTCGGATTACTCCTTTTGTGAAAGCTGTGGATCCTATTGGTATGAATTGCTCATTTGATTGTTTGTAGTAATTGCTATACATCCTCAAATATACTGGAATATTCTGCTCTCCGTTTATCATTCTGTGTTATTACAGAGGCTCCAAAAGTCTTCCTTGCTGCAAACCTGCAGTCTGGCCTTGAGGTAAAAAGAGGCGATGAGATCATGCTTGAGGCACATATTTCAGGGTCACCTTATCCATCTATCACTTGGCTGAGGAATGATGAAGTTGTCACACCAGAGGAAATCAAAAAGAGAGTACCAACATATACAAGGAAGAAGAAGGATGAAGCTGAAGAAGAGAAACCTTTCCAGCTTTCACTGCCAGAACGTATGAGTATTGACAACCATAAAGAAGGAGAGTCTATAATATCAATTCGTGACTCCATCAGAGCTGACCATGGCACATTTACAATTAAAGTGGAAAATGATCATGGTGTTGCAAAAGCCTCATGTGAAGTCAATGTGTTAGGTATATAATGAATGTCGTTAACACTAAGTTGTTTGGAGTATTGGGTAAGAAGTACACAAGATGAGTACTCATAATTTTTCTTCCTTTACTAACAGATACACCTGGGCCTCCAGTTAACTTTGTATTTGAAGATGTCAGGAAAAATTCTGTCATTTGCAAGTGGGAGCCTCCCCTTGATGATGGTGGAAGTGAAATCCTAAACTATGTACTGGAAAAGAAAGACAATACCAAAGCTGAAATGGGCTGGGTCACTGTCAGTTCAACGCTCAGGCATTGCAAATTCCATGTAACAAAACTGATTGAAGGAAAAGAATATCTCTTCCGTGTATTTGCTGAAAATAGAGTTGGATCAGGGCCACCATGTGTTTCAAAACCAATGACAGCAAAAGACCCTTTCTGTAAGTTTTAATTTTGAAATACAGCCTTTTCAGAAAACCAGTGTAAAACTACACAGACTCTTAGAATACTCAGCTCCATCTATGTGAATGTTTCCCAGAAGAAGTTTGAGCAATAAAATTATTATTTATTTCACATTTTAAACCATGGAAATAAAGGTAAATATTGAAAACATACTAATTTCAGTGGCAAAGGAATAAGAATGGCAAACACCATCATAAAACTTTACAGTTAAAACACTGACATTTGGATAGTGACATTCTCTATGTTCAGTAAACAAATATTCTTACCAAAAGAGAGAACCATTGATTACTGATTGCAGTTAGGAATCAAAGTTTCTAAGAAAGAGAGTAGAAGAACTATGAATTACTTAAAATCAGTAATTTCTCACATGTTAGTTCTCTCTTAGCTTTAAGTAAACTCTGAGGAAGACAAGAATGATGACAAAATTACAATTCTTTTTTTTCAGCTCCACCAGATCCACCTAATAAGCCTGATGTGCAGGATGTTACCAGCAACAGTATGTTGGTTAAATGGAATGAACCAAAAGACAATGGCAGCCCAATCATAGGATATTGGATTGAAAAACGTGAAATTAATAGTACTCATTGGGCTCGGGTCAACAGGAGCCTTGTGAATGCCCTGGAAATAAAAGTTGAAGGACTGTTGGAAGGTTTAACCTACATCTTTAGAGTATGTGCTGAAAATGCAGCTGGTCCTGGGAAATTTAGTCCCCCATCAGATCCAAAAATTGCGCAGGACCCAATAAGTAAGTAGCTTAGCAGAAGCTAATAGCATACAGGAGTCAGAGTAGGATACACCTTAAACCTTTAACTTTGTTTTACACCTATTCACTTATAGTGCCACCTGGTCCACCAATTCCAAGGGTTGCTGATACAAGCTCAACTTCTATTGAGTTAGAATGGGAGCCTCCCGCATATAATGGTGGTGGAGATATCATTGGATACCATGTATATAAACAACTGGTGGGAGTAAACGAGTGGTCACGTTGCACAGAGAAACCCATTAAGGTCCGACAATATACTGTTAAAGAAGTCAGAGAAGGTGCAGACTATAAACTCCGTGTTACTGCACTTAATGCAGCTGGTGAAGGACCGCCTGGTGAAACAGAACCCACAACAGTTGCAGAACCTAAAGGTATTGCAATTGTATTAGTTTCAAGAAATATCCAACTGCTTAAAAGGTCTTTTTTCATTTCCCCTTTAAACTAATGAACTGATCCTCTCTTTTCTGCAGAGCCTCCCACAGTTGAGCTGGATGTTTCTGTCAAAGGAGGCATTCAGGTCATGGCTGGACAAACTATTAAAATTCCTGCTACTGTGACAGGACGTCCTACTCCCACCATTGTATGGGCTGTGGAAGAGGGTGAATTAGACAAAGATCGAGTTGTTATTGAAAATGTTGGCACAAAATCAGAGTTAACCATTAAGAATGCATTAAGAAAAGACCATGGAAGATACATAATTACTGCTACCAATAGCAGTGGCTCAAAATCTGCAGGAACCAGAGTAGAAGTATTTGGTAAGAAAAAAAAATTAAATCAACTGAGCATTTCTTCTGGTGAGACAATATTTGGGCTTTATCCTACTTGTTTGATTTTGTTTTCCAGATGTTCCTGGGCCAGTCCTTGACCTAAAGCCAGTGGTCACAAACAGAAAGATGTGTTTGCTAAACTGGTCTGATCCTGAAGATGACGGTGGCAGTGATATCACAGGCTTTATTGTTGAGCGGAAGGATGCCAAAATGCATACGTGGAGACTAGCTGTAGACACAGAGAGATCTAAATGTGATATAACAGGTCTAGTTGAAGGGCAAGAATATAAATTCCGTGTTAGTGCCAAGAACAAGTTTGGTACTGGTCCACCTGTTGAAGTAGGACCTATTCTTGCAGTTGATCCATTAGGTAAGATGACAAATCTTATGCAGGTTTGAAACAATTTTTAATTGTAAGTTAGTAAACCAGTATTATTTTGTGGATTCCTTTCTCTCCAGAAAGTGTATTTACTTTTCTACTGGTTGAGACATCTGCCTTAGATTAATGACTTCAGCTAGATCCCTGAGTCAGTTCTGTAAAACTACTATAGTTCTTTATGCAACAAAATACCAATGTCTACTGAGACAGTATTTGTTACCTTTTTATCCACATACATGAGAAACTTTATCCATAGCCATACTCAGATATTTTGCATAAAAAAGCTATGGCTTTAAAAAGCCAGAGCTACTTTATTTGTATGATTAAAAATTCTCTGATTTTTAAATGTTTTTTTCGTGATGATTTATCCATGTTAATAGGTCCTCCGACAGCACCTGAGAGGTTCATGTACACAGAGAGGACAAAGTCAAGCATTACACTTGATTGGAAACCTCCACGTAGTGATGGTGGTAGTCCAGTCTTAGGATATATTGTTGAGAAGAGGAGACATGATTCAAAAGACTTTGAAAGAGTTAATGCAAGGCTCTGTCCAACAACATCTCTTCTTGTTGATAAACTTGATGAACTTCATATGTATGAATTCCGTGTCAAAGCTGTCAATGCTATTGGAGAAAGTGAACCATCATTGCCTCTCAATGTAGTTATACAAGATGATGAAGGTATATCTGCTTTAAAGAAATCCATACAAATATCTCCAGAAAACTGCAAGGCAATTTCTGTTTTATCTCCATCTTCAATCTGCCATTTTTCTTCTTGTTTGCAGTACCTCCAACTGTTACATTACGCTTGGCTGTGAGAGGAGATACTATCAAAGTGAAGGCAGGAGAACCAGTTAATATTCATGCTGATGTGACAGGTCTGCCAATGCCCAAGGTTGAATGGGACAAGAATGAAGTTTTAATTGACCAGACATCCAGTGCACTTAAGATAACCAAGGAAGAAGTATCTAGAAGCGAGGCAAAAACTGAACTTATCCTGCCTGCAGCAGTGAGGGCTGATAAAGGCACTTACACTGTGAGAGCTTCTAATCGTCTTGGCACTGCGTTTCGCAATGTGCATGTTGAAGTGTATGGTAAGGATGCAATATTTTTAATAAAATGACAGCTAATAGAATTCTTTTGCCTTTTTCTTAATGTGATTCTATGCTCTGTTGCTTTCATACAGATCGTCCTTCTCCACCAAGAAATCTTGCTGTTTCTGACATTAAAGCAGAATCATGTTATTTAACATGGGATGCGCCTCTTGATAATGGTGGTAGTGAAATTACCCATTACATCATTGAGAAACGTGATGCTAGTAGGAAGAAAGCTGAGTGGGAAGAAGTCTCCAAAAGTGTTGTTGAGAGAAGATTTGGGGTAATTTATAAAATACCTTTATTACTTTTATATACTTTATATCTTTTATACTTTACTTTTATATCTTTTGTACTTCACTTTTATATCTTTTGTACTTCACTTTTATATCTTTTATATTCTTTAGTATACATAAAAATAACAATAATGCACATCTAATGAAAACTGCTATTTGCAGATACCTTCTCATGCTCTATTTAGACTCCAGAATCATTGGATGAATGTTGCCCATCTATGTCTGTGTGTTTTCCTCATGTAACCAAAAAAAAATAAATGTTCTCTTTTGCTACTTAATCTCAGATAAATTTGGAAGACATCTTCCTCTCCATTTTTCAGCATTATTCATAGCTTTACCAGCTGCAAAACCAAAACATTTTTGTTTAAGTTTGGACCCATGCATGTGAAATAAGAATATCCCTAGAGCATCATAGACAGCTGTGTAGTACATAAACACATCACTAAGATTCCAAGACATAATTTAAAGTGAAAACTGCTGCATAACATCATTCATTTAAGTTTCTTCTGAAAGTAGCCAGGTATTGATTTAAATCTTATTTTTCAGGTATGGAATCTTGCAACAAATGAAAAATATCAATTTAGAGTCCGGGCTGTAAACAAATATGGAATAAGTGATGAATGCCTCTCAGAAAAAGTTGTTATTAAGGATCCCTATGGCCTTCCTGGACCCCCTGGAAAGCCAAAAGTTTTAGATCGCACCAGATCATCAATGCTGGTGACTTGGGAGCCTCCTTTGAATGATGGTGGCAGCCCAATAACTGGCTATTGGTTGGAGAAGAGAGAGGTGGGAGGTGTCTACTGGTCACGTGTTAACAGGGCTCCGGTAACAAAGCCGTCAGTAAAAGGTCTAGAGTACAATGTGCTTCGCTTGGCTGAAGGTGTTGAATACCAGTTTAGAGTTATGGCTGAAAATCTTGCTGGAATTGGTCCTCCCAGCGAACCATCAGATCCTGCCTTAGCAGCAGATCCCATATGTAAGTATATAATTTCTATGGCAATTATAAAGGACTATATCACACCAGAACCAAAATGTACTGCTATTATTTATATTGAACTTGGTGCAATTAATCCAATGCTTTGTTTTCATTAAGCCAAAAAGAGTATATTGACTCAAAGTTGTTTTCTGATTTGCTGTTTGTCAGCGTTTTGAAAATAATTAGCTTTAATTCAAATTTTAACTCCTTTAAGAATCTTAAATTGTCATTACATGAGTGCAAACACTACCAAATGAACTTGAGTTCAATTTTTATGCCTTGTACCTTAAGTATCCCTTAATAATGTATTATATGTAATTAGTATGCATGTTCTAGGATTATACACTGTGTATGCAGAAGAAAGTGAATATACTTGCATTCTTCCAGAAAATATTCAGAAAAAATGTATGCAGATATTAACTCTCAGGTAATATTTAATTGCTCTTGTTTTACAAGTTGTTCCTGGTCCACCATCTTGCCCAGAGGTCAAAGACAAAACCAAATCATCTGTAGCTCTTGCATGGAAGCCTCCACAAAAGGATGGTGGCAGTCCTATAAAAGGATATATTGTTGAAATGCAAGATGAAGGTAGTTCTGACTGGAAGAAGGTGAATGAAGGAGACAAACTCTTTCCTACTTGTGAATGTGTTATTCCCAACTTGAAAGAGCTCAGAAAATACCGATTTAGGGTGAAAGCTGTAAATGCTGCTGGAGAATCAGAACCAAGTCCTGCAACATCCGAAATACCTGTGCAAGATATTCTAGGTATGTGTTCCGGGAATTAACTTAGGTATTTACACCTGAATGCCACCTACTGCTGTGAATGACCAAGTAGGCTACCAACCAAGCTAAAGTCAAAACAGAGCAATTATGCAAAATGTAACAAAAGATTGACAAGCATTTTTGAAAGTGTCATGATCACCCTTACCAGGGCAGGATCCATTAGAAAACTGATGAGCACTTCGGTCATAATAAGGAAATAATTTGTATTTTATGAAGAAATGACTACCACAGATTTTTCTGTTCATTAATTTTCCAGATTCCTTTTTACACACCAATCTTTCTTTCAAAGACCTGCATTCTGCATGTTTATGTGGGGTTTTAGATCAGTGCTGACAGAAACTTACTTTCAATATCTCTTAAAATTTATATATTTAAATATTTTTGCAGAGGAACCAGAAATCTTCCTTGATATTGGGGCACAGGATTTCCTCTCTTGCCGTGCCGGCTCAACAATTAAAATCCCAGCTGTTATCAAGGGTCGTCCAGTTCCAAGAACATTTTGGGAATTTGAAGGAAAGGCAAAGACAACAGCAAAGGTTAGTAAAAGAAAAAGCTTTTTTCTACATGTGTTTCTAGACATTTAAACCTATCCCTTTTTTTATTTACATCATTTTGTTTTGTTTGTAGGAGGGTGGTCATAATATACCTGAAGAAGCTCAGGTAAAACAAATAATTTTTGTAACATTGCTGCATTTTGTAACGTGGTATTGCAGTATTTTTCAAACAGAAGTATTTAAAGTGAATCTATAACTTCTCTTTCTATAATGCACAGGTGGAAGCAACTGATACACGTTCAGCGATTATCATTCCTGAGTGCAACAGAAGTCATTCTGGACGATACAGTATTACAGCAAAGAACAAAGCAGGACAAAAAACTGTGCATGTCAGAGTCAATGTGCTTGGTATGTCTTACAGACATAGAAGTATTTGCATACTAGATTTTAGTCTTATTTTTCTACATACTTATGTAAATTGTTTTCTATTTTGCTTTTATCTTAACAGATGTCCCAGGTCCACCAAAAGACCTAAAAGTAAGTGATATCACAAGAGGTAGCTGTAAACTTTCATGGAAGATGCCAGATGATGATGGTGGAGATAGAATCAGAGGCTATGTTATAGAGAAAAGAACTATTGATGGGAAGGCCTGGACTAAAGTCAATGCAAACTGTGGAAGTACTTCCTTTGTTGTACCTGATCTCATATCTGGCCAAGAGTATTTCTTCCGGGTACGTGCAGAAAACCGTTTTGGTGTTGGCCCTCCGGCAGAAACCATTCAACGGACCACAGCCAGGGATCCAATCCGTAAGTAAAATCAAAGTTGAACAAATTCTTTAAAGTCAGATGGCACCGTATAGTGGATTTATTCACATTTCTGTTTTGTTTGTGAAGATCCTCCTGATCCACCTATTAAACTAAAGATTGGCCTTGTAACCAAGAACACGGTGAGCTTGACATGGAAACCACCAAAGAATGATGGCGGCGCTCCTGTTACACATTATAATGTTGAATGTCTCCGCTGGGATCGTACAGGAGAAGTGAAAGAGACTTGGAAGCAATGCAACAGACGTGATGTGGAAGAAACAAAGTTCACTGTTGAGGATCTTGTAGAAGGTGGAGAATATGAATTCAGAGTCAAAGCTGTAAATATAGCAGGTCCTAGTAGGCCTTCAGCCACTGTTGGCCCACTTGTTGTCAAAGACCAGACATGTAAGTACTAACTGATACCAGCAAATACAAATTCCTTTTTAAAATTAAGAAGTATTTTTGTATGTTAATTTTTTCAATATTTTGTGTAGGCCCACCATCTATTGAACTCAAAGAATTCATGGAAGTTGAAGAAGGAACAGATGTTAACATTGTGGCCAAGATAAAGGGCGTACCCTTCCCCACGTTAACATGGCTAAAAGCTTCTCCAAAGAAACCGGATGACAAAACACCAGTGATGTATGATCAACATGTCAACAAGATTGTTGGTGAAGATAGCTGCACTTTATTAATTCAACAGTCTCGCAGAAATGATACAGGCTTATATACTATAACAGCTGTAAATAATCTGGGAACTGCTTCAAAGGAGATGAGACTAAATGTTCTGGGTAGATATCAAGAACTCTTGTGCACTGCATCGATTTATGGCATTCGTGTGTTACTTAATAGCATTTTAATTAATTCTTCTTTCCAAATTGTGTCTTTTAGGTCGTCCTGGACCTCCAGTGGGACCTATTAAATTTGAATCCATTTTAGCTGATAAAATGACAATATCATGGCTTCCTCCATTAGATGATGGTGGTTCTAAGATTACAAACTACGTTATAGAGAAAAAAGAAGCAAATAGGAGGACATGGGTACCTGTTACTAATGAGCCTAAGGAATGTTTATTCACTGTTCCCAAGTTGATGGAAGGCCATGAATATGTGTTCCGCATTATGGCACAAAACAAATATGGTATTGGAGAACCTTTGGATAGTGAACCAGAAACAGCACGAAACCTTTTCAGTAAGTACAAAACACTTTCAAATTATGTCAGTTGTTTTTGTATGCTGGTATGTCTACAGCATCTGTTAAATACCACTACTACTTTTATCTCTTCACGTAAATAGATTTTCTAGAACAGCTTGAAGAGTTTTAGCATTGGTAGTTAGTTCTTAAAAACACACGTAGTATGTAAAAATACATTTTTCCCTCATTGTTATATATTAAAATGCAAACTCAAGCTTTTTTAAGGTTTTAATATATGCGTAAGGATTTATCTGATAAGATTCAGGTCATTCTGTTTTATTTGAGACATTTTTGATATCATAGATCAGGAAAAGTCAATTTCCTGCCTTCAGTTTTGAAAGATAAATTAGGCAGAGTAGCTCTGAAGTACAAGGAATATTAGGCTTGCACTAGAAAATCATTCTTAAAACATCCAAGGTTAGACTTGGCAGTGAAATTAGGTAGATCCAGCAAGGCAAAATAAACAACTCTTTTACAGTCATAATTAGAAGGGAAGATATTTTATGTTTAACAGAAGTATATGTACCTGAACAGGCATTGGGACGGTGAGAGGGCAGGTGTCTCATGCAGATAGGTAACTACCTAATGCAACTGTGACCACGTGAATGCATAGCTCTCTTTTTTGCACTTGAGCTACGTCCATGTTTCTTTGGTGTTTTTTTACAAGCTATGTGTCATTTTTTTCACCCAGCTGTTCCTGGACCTTGTGACAAGCCAACAGTTAGCAGTATAACACGTGACTCAATGACTGTAAACTGGGAAGAACCAGAACATGATGGTGGCTCTCCTATTACTGGTTACTGGTTGGAGCGCAAAGAGACTAGTGGAAAGAGATGGACCAGGGTTAATCGTGATCCTATCAAACCTATGACACTAGGAGTTTCATACAAAGTTACAGGTCTTATTGAAGGCTCGGAATATCAGTTCCGTGTTTCAGCTATCAATGCAGCTGGTGTTGGTCCACCAAGCATGCCATCTGATCCAGCAGTTGCTAGAGATCCTATTGGTAAGTATTATAGACTCCCATTTTTAAATGTGAAAATATTCAGATAAGAACATAGAACATATTGTTATGCTGTAATGGTATGATTATATTTTTCAGCCCCACCTGGACCTCCTATTCCAAAAGTTACTGACTGGACAAAGTCTTCTGTGGACTTGGAATGGTCTCCACCACTAAAGGATGGTGGTTCCAGGGTCACTGGCTACATCGTTGAGTATAAAGAGGAAGGAAAGGAAGAATGGGAAAGGGTAGGTAGAAAAAAATTGCAGTATCTGCATTTATTTTCTCTGTGTGTCTATCAAAATAAATCACTCAAAAATATATTTTTTACATATTTTCACTATGAAAGTTATTTTCTAAAAGTTCATATTTTTGCACCATAATTATCTTCATATGTTTAAAACATAAGACCAACTGTAAAAGTCAATAATTCCCCCTTCACAACATCAAGTTAATTTTGCAGTTTCCTAAACTCAGAAATTTTAAATTTCTGGGTAAAGATGTGAGAAAATAAGTAGGTAATTGTGATAGAAGAACAGAAGTCAAGACCAAGTCAGAACTGGCACAAAAGTAAGTCTCACTGGTATCAGACTGTACCAAATCACTTGCAATTACTATGTCCCTATATTTTCCTATACTTTCAATAAATGTAGAATCATAGAATGGTTGGGTTAGAAGGGACCTTAAAAATCATCTAGTAACAACTCCCCCACCATGGTCAGGAACTGGTTTGGTTTGTTTGTTGTTTTTTTTTAATAGTTCATTACTGAAATATTTTTTCAATAATGTACTACCGATTTTTTTTTTTTTTCTTTAATCACAGAGCAGATTGGGTCAGAAGGGACATTAAAGATCATCTAGTTCCAACCCCCCTGCCACCAGCAGGGACACCTTCCACTAGACCAGGTAGCTCAAAGCCCCATCCAACCTGGCCTTAAACACAACCAGTTTTACCAATTCTCTGGACAACCTGTTCCAGTGCCTCACCACCCTCATAGTAAAGAACTTTTTCCAAATATCTAATCTAAGTCTACCCTCTTTCAGTTTAAAGGCATTATCCCTTGTCCTATCACTACGTGCCCTTGCAAAAAGTCCCTCTCCAGATTTCCTGTAGGCCTCCTTTAGGTATTGGAAGGCTGTTATAAGGTCTTCCTGGAGCCTTCTCTTCTCCAGGCTGAACAAGCCCAACTCAGCCTGTCTTCATAGGAGAGATGCTCCAGCCCTCTGATCATCTTCGTGGTCCTCCTCTGGACTTGTTTGAGCAGGTCCACATCCCCCTTGTGTTGGGGGCCCCAGACCAGACCTGAGTACTGCAGATGGGGTCTTGTCAGAGCAAAGAGGGAGAATCCTCTCCCTTGACCTGCTGGCCATACTCCTTTCCATGCAGCCCAGCCTACATTTGGCTTTCTGGGCTGCAAGCAGACACTGCCAGCTCATGATGACCTTCTCATCAATTAACACTCCCATCTCCTTCTCAGGGCTGCTCCCAATCCATTCTCCACCCATCCTGTAGTTGTGCTTGTCCAACCCACGTGTAGGACCTTGCACTTGGTCTTGTTGAACTTCATGAGGTTTGTGCTAGCCCATGTCTCAAGCGTGTCAAGGTCCCTCTGGATGGCATCCCTTCCCTCCAGTGTGTCAACCACACCACACAGCTTTGGTGTCATTGGCAAACCTGCTGAGGTGCACTTAATCCCATTGTCCATGTCACCAACAAAGATGATGAACAGCACTAGTCCCAGTACAGATCCCTGAGGAATGCTACTTATCACTGGTCTCCACTTGGACACTGAGCCATTGACCACAACTCTCTGAATGTGGTTGGAATCATCCAGCTGATTCCTTATCCACCGAGTTGTCCATCTGAAAAATCCATGACTCTCCAATTTAGAGACAAGTATGCTGTACAGGACACTGTCAAATGCCTTGCACAAGTCCAGGTAGATGATGTCAATTGCTCTTCCCTTATCTACCAATGCTGTGGCCCCATCATAGAAGGCTACCAAATTTGTCAGGCACAATTTGCCTTTAGTTAAACCATGTTGGCTGTCACCAATCGCGCCCTTACTGTTCATGTGCCTTAGCATAGTTTGCAGGAGGATCACTCCATGATCTTACTAGGCACGGAGGTGAGACTGACTGGCCTGTGATTCCCTGGGTCTTCCTTTTTTCCCCATTTTAAAAATGGGGGTTATGTTTTCCCTTTTGCAGTCAGAAGGAACTTCACCAGACTGCCAAGACTTCTCAGATATCATGCATAATGGCAGCTTGGCAACTTCATCTGACTGTTCCCTCAGGACCCATGGTGGGTCCCATGGACTTGTGCACTTTCAGGTTCTTTAGGTGACCTCAAACCTTATCTCCTATAGCAGAGTTCTTCATTCCCTCAGTCCCTGTCCTTGCCTTCTGTGACTTGGGCAGTGTGGCTGGAGCTCTTGCCTGTGAAGACCAAGGCAAAAAAGTCCTGAGTACCTCAGCCTTCACTGTATCCTGGGTGACCAAGTCTCCCATTTCCTTCCTGAGGGTGCTCACATTTTCCCTCATCTTCCTTTTATCCCCAATGTATCTATAGAAGTTTTTCTTGTTGCCCTTAATGTCCTTGGCCAGATTGAGTTCTGTTAGGGCTTTAGCTTTCCTAACCTGATATCTGGCGGCTCTAACTATTTCTTTATATTCCTCCCAGGCTACCTGTCCTTGCTTCCACACTCTGTAGGCTTCTTTTTTGTATTTGAGTTTGCCCTAGAGCTCCTTGTTCATCCATGAACGCCTCCTGGTGCTCCTGTCTGACTTCCTGTTTGTCAGAATGCATTGCTCCTGAGTTTGGAGGATGTGATCCTTGAATATTATCTAGCTTTCCCGGGCTCCTCTTCCCTGCAGGGTTTTATCCCATGGAAGTCCGCCAAGAAGAACCCTAAAGAGCCTGAAGTCTGCTCTCCTGAAGTCCAGGGTAGCAGGGTCACTGTGCACTCCCCTCGATGCCCTAAGATTCAAAAACTCTATGGTCACTGCAGCCAAGGCTTCACATTACCCGCCAGCCCCTCCCTGTTAGTAAGGACAAGGTCCAGCATAGACCCCCTCTTTGTTGGTTCCTCTGCATTACTTAAAATTTGACTGATTCCTATCTTGGGTATTTTTGGTATCTCAGTAAACATCTGGGTGCATTTTAAGTAATACCTAAATTTCCTGCCCTATTTCCAGGCTTGATATTGGAGTTTAAAAGGAACAAATAATATTTATTTTTTTTTGCCACTGCCATCTACATGAACTTGTTTGTCAAAAATTACATGTAATTATTCTGAGTCCATGGACTATTGTACTATTGTAAGTGCTGTAACATCCTTTTCTGTTAGAATTATCAAAAAAGTGAATCTTCAAATTAGCTTGTATATGTCCTGCA
>NW_009940559.1:49650-132450 GCF_000696875.1 Nestor notabilis
CTGAAGAATTCTATGTGAGCTAGATCCACATATGCTTAAGACTGTCTTGTGCTTGTAAATCTGAAACAACTTCTTGTCTAAGATTTACTTCAAACATCACAAACAAATTGATGATACCTTGATGTTAGCTGATGTTATAATATTTTTTTCCAGGTAAAAGATAAAGAAATTAGAGGAACAAAGTTCGTTGTGGCAGGATTAAAAGAAGGATGTTTTTACAAATTTAGAGTTAGAGCAGTGAATGCTGCTGGCATCGGAGAGCCTGGAGAAGTTACAGACATTATCGAAATGAAGGACAGAATTGGTATTTATCATTTACATTTACATTTTCAGTAACCTTAAGTCAAAGTGAGAAAAAAATTTCATTGAATTTTTTTGTTCACCTCCCACAGTGGCTCCTGATATTAATTTGGATGCAAGTGTCAGGGACAGAATTGTTGTTCATGCTGGAGGAGTAATTCGAATCATAGCATATGTCTCAGGAAAACCACCTCCAACAGTGACTTGGAGTAGGGATGACCAAGCTTTACCAGAAGAAGCCAAAATTGAAGAAACAGCTATTAGTTCTTCTTTGGTTATCAAGAATTGCAAGAGGAGCCATCAGGGTCTATACACTTTACTTGCTAAAAATGCTGGTGGTGAGCGGAAGAAGACTATTATTGTTGACGTGCTAGGTAAATAGCAACTTCCTCCTTGTGACCAAGTAAAATTTCATAACATTCAGCACCTGTGCTTAAATACTTCTTTACTTTCAGATGTGCCAGGCCCAGTTGGAATGCCATTCCTTACTGAGAACCTGACCAGTGACTCTTGCAAATTGACATGGTTTACTCCAGAAGATGATGGTGGTTCTCCTATTACCAACTATATAATTGAAAAACGTGAATCTGACCATAGAGCTTGGACTCCAGTAAGCTGCACAGTTACAAGACAGAATGCTACTGTTCAGGGACTCACTGAAGGGAAAGCTTACTTTTTCCGAATTGCAGCTGAGAATATAATTGGCATGGGTCCATTCACAGAGACAAACAAAGAAATTGTTATTAGATCTCCAATAAGTAAGTATATTTTCAGATTTGGATTACTGTCATATGAAATGAATATGCAGAAAAACGCATTTACTGTATTTTCTTTTTGTTTGTCCACAGCTGTTCCTGACCGTCCAGAAGACCTGGAAGTAAAAGCAGTTACCAAGAACTCTGTTACATTAACTTGGAATCCTCCAAAATACGATGGAGGCTCAGAGATCACCATGTATGTTCTAGAGAGCCGTCTCATTGGAAAAGAAAAATTCCACAAAGTTACAAAGGAGAAAATGCTTGATAGGAAATACACTGTAGAAGGCTTGAAAGAGGGTGATACCTATGAGTATCGTGTGAGTGCTTGCAATATTGTGGGACAAGGCAAACCATCATTTTGCACAAAACCAATCACCTGCAAGGATGAAATCGGTATGTATCATTGTCATATTTCTTTTTAAATCAATGATTTCATTTACTGATTCCTCACTTTTTCTTACTAATATTGTTGACATGTGTGGGCATTGTGGTTTTAATATCATCTTTCAGCTCCTCCATCACTTGACCTTGACTTCAGAGACAAGCTTATTGTTCGGGTTGGTGAAGCTTTCTGCCTGACTGGACGTTACTCAGGCAAGCCCACACCAAAGGTTACTTGGCTAAAGGATGATACCGTTGTAAAAGAAGATGACCGTACAAAGATCAAGACAACTCCTACAACTCTTTGCTTGGGGATAGTGAAATCTGTCCGTGAAGACTCAGGCAAATATTGTGTTACTGTGGAGAACAGCACAGGATCAAGAAAAGGATTTTGTCAAGTTAATGTTGTTGGTAGGTTTTACTGAACAACAGTGTTGTCTATAATTTTTAGTAGTGATTAGAATTCATTGAATTATATAAAATGTAAATATTAAAATGCATTCTTTATTACAATAATATAATTTACTGCATTCTCATTTATGCTGAAACACTATTTATTAATTTGAAGTACATAGTTAACTCTGGATTAAGTTATTCAGCATGAATAATTTCATGTCTTTACATGCATTTAAAGAATGTCAACATTGTAGACAATGTCGATCACCAAATACCTTATAAGCATTAAGGAATTAAGTCTAGTAAGTCAAACACATATTAAAGAGGAATAGTTCTGAGGTGTTGATTTCTTATTAAAACTGTGACACCATGTTTCTACTTTCAGAATACATTTACTGTATCAACACTGTTTAATCTGTCTTACACGAAGTTCATATAAAAACACGGGTATGCTTTATTTTTTCTTAAACAGATCGCCCATCACCTCCAGTAGGCCCAGTTATATTTGATGAAGTCCATAAAGATCATATGATAGTTTCCTGGAAACCTCCATTAGATGATGGAGGCAGTGAAATTACAAATTACATTATTGAGAAGAAGGATACACACAGAGACTTGTGGATGCCAGTTACATCTGCCACAGTAAAGACAACATGCAAAATTCCTAAGCTGCTCGAAGGAAGAGAATATCAAATTCGAATTTATGCTGAAAATCTTTATGGCATAAGTGATCCTCTCATCTCTGATGAGATGAAAGCCAAGGACCGTTTCCGTATGTTATTCATTTTCAATCTTACTTTGATACTTTAATCTTTACTCTGTTTGTAGAGTTCATAAAATATTTATTCATTTTTTTTTTCCCCCAGGTGTTCCTGATGCACCTGAGCAACCAATCATTAAGGATGTTACCAAAGACTCTGCAGTAGTGATTTGGAATAAACCATATGATGGAGGCAAGCCAATAACAAACTATATTGTAGAAAAGAAGGAAACAATGGCTACAAGATGGGTCAGAGTTACCAAAGACCCGATTTTCCCCAGTACTCAGTTCAAAGTACCTGACCTCCTTGAAGGCTGCCAATATGAATTCCGTGTTTCAGCAGAAAATGAAATCGGTGTTGGTGATCCTAGTCCACCATCAAAGCCAATTTTTGCTAGAGATCCAATCGGTAAAGTATTACACATCATTTCTTATTGAAATTTTGATGCACTATTCATTTCAGTAAGAAAATAATTTTAATAGTTTCTTTATTTTCCTTTTTTTTTTCTTTTTGTAACAGCAAAACCAAGTCCACCTATTAATCCAGAAGCAGTAGATAAAACTAAAAATTCAGTTGATTTATCTTGGCAACCACCACGTCATGATGGTAATGGCAAGATAATTGGCTACCTTGTTGAATATCAGAAGGTTGGAGATGAAGAATGGAAAAAGGCTAATCTTACAGCAGATTCTTGTCCTGAAACAAAATACAAAGTCACTGGCCTTACTGAGGGCTTGACCTATAAATTCAGGGTCAAGGCAGTCAATGCAGCAGGTGAATCTGAACCAGCCTATGTTCCTGATCCAGTAGAAGTGAAGGACAGACTTGGTGAGTTTAATAAAATCAGATAAGTTTACTTAAGAAGAGATTTTTTCTTACTTCATTTTCTAAAAACATATCATTTTGATTCCAGAACCTCCTGAGCTGATACTTGATGCTAACATGGCCCGAGAACAGCATGTAAAAGCTGGAGATACCCTGAGACTTAGTGCTGTTATTAAAGGCGTTCCATTCCCAAAAGTTATGTGGAAGAAAGAAGATCATGAGGTCTCACCCAAAGCTGATATTGAGGTTACAGGAGTTGGCAGTAAGCTTGAAATTCGTAACACTGTCCATGAAGATGGTGGAATTTACTCCCTGACAGTTGAAAATCCAGCTGGTTCAAAGACTGTTTCAGTAAAAGTCGTGGTCTTAGGTAATCTTTTTGATGTTCCTTTTAGAATGCATGTTTTTATTCTGTAATCAGAGATTAAGAAATAATTAATTTCTGGAAAATATCAATAAACTGAGTTATAAGAAATACACAGTAGAAAAAGGACTAAAAATTACATGATATATATTAGTTTCTCTTGACATTTACTAAGTTTTGTAAAAAAATATTTTGGTTATCAAATAAATAACAGATTCAATTTTTGTCAATATTAGATAAGCCTGGTCCACCCAGAAATCTGCAAGTCAGTGAAGTTAGAAGCGATTCTTGCTATCTCACATGGATGGAACCAGAAGATGATGGTGGCTCTGTCATTACCAACTATGTGGTGGAAAGAAAAGATGTAGCTTCTGCACAGTGGGTAGCCGTTTCATCATCCTCAAAGAAACGTAGTCACTTGGCTAAATATCTGATGGAAGGCACTCAGTATGTCTTCCGAGTTGCAGCTGAGAATCAGTATGGTAGAGGTCCATACGTGGAAACACTCAAGCCTATTAAAGCTATAGATCCACTGCGTAAGTGTTCTTCATTTATATGATTTGTTTTGTTCATATTGTTCTTGGTAATCTTTGAGATTGTCTTGTTGGTACTAACATGAACATTGCACACTGCTACTATAGATTAGCCATCCTAGTAAACATTTCTTTTTTGTCATTTAAAAGATCCTCCAGGGCCACCAAAGAATCTCCATCATGTAGATGTTGACAAGACTGAAGTTTCCCTTGTTTGGAATAAACCAGATCGTGATGGTGGTGCTGAGATAACTGGATATTTGGTGGAATATCAAGAAGATGGTGCAGATGACTGGACAAAGTTCCAGACAGTCCCTATGCTAGACTGTGTTGTTACAGGCCTACAAAAAGGAAAAATATACAAATTCCGTGTGAAAGCTCAGAATATTGTTGGTCTTAGCCTTCCAGATACAACTATACCAATAGAGTGTCAAGAAAAACTAGGTAATTTTTAGTTTTTCATGTTGTTTCACTGATTATTTCTCTCTTTAAGCATTTCCCCTGAAAAGGTAATTTCTGTTTTTCTCTAATTTCAGTACCTCCGTCTGTGGACCTAGATGTGAAATTAATTGAAGGTCTTGTTGTTAAAGCTGGCACCACAGTAAGACTTCCTGCGATTATGAGAGGTGTGCCAGTTCCCACTGCAAAATGGGTTACTGATGGCATTGAAATTAAATCAGATGGCAGACACAAGATTGAGACTGACAATTATTCAACTGTACTTACCATCAAAGACTGTATAAGGAAAGATACAGGAGAATATCTACTCACAGTATCTAATGCAGCTGGAAGCAAAACTGTTGCTCTACATCTTACAGTTTTGGATGTTCCTGGCCCACCAACTGGTCCTATTAATATTCTTGAAGTAACACCAGAACATATGGTTATTTCTTGGCGCCCTCCTAAAGATGATGGTGGGAGTCCTATAATAAATTATATTGTTGAGAAGCGTCAATCAAAGAAAGAAACTTGGGGAGTGGTTAGCTCTGGAACAAGTCACACAAAAATTAAGATTCCAAGACTGCAGAAAGGCTGTGAATATATTTTCCGTGTCCGGGCAGAAAATAAGATAGGCATTGGTGCACCCCTTGATTCAGAACCAACAGTTGCTAAACATATGTTTGATCCACCATCCCCACCTGGTAAACCAACTGTTTATGATATTACAGAAAATGCTGCAACAGTGTCTTGGACCCTGCCAAAATCTGATGGTGGAACTCCAATAACTGGTTATATACTTGAACGACGGGAAGCATCTGGTAAATGGGTGCGTGTCAATAAGGCACCAATACTTGATATGAAATACAGAGTCACCGGTCTTTTTGAAGGCAACACATATGAATTCAGAGTTTTCGCAGAAAACATGGTAGGCTTAAGCAAACCATCTCCAAGCTCTGATCCAATAAAAGCCTCACGTCCTATCACTCCTCCTGGACCACCTATAAATCCAAAACTAAAAGATAAAACCAAAGAAACAGCTGATCTTGTGTGGACAAAGCCTCTCAAAGATGGTGGCAGCCCGATCCTGGGATACATTGTGGAATGTCAGAAAACTGGAACTGTGCAGTGGAATAGGATTAATAAGGATGAACTCATTAGACAATGTGCTTTCAGAGTACCTGGGTTAATAGAAGGAAATGAATACAAATTCCGAATAAAAGCTGTAAACATTGTGGGAGAGGGAGAACCAAGAGAACTGGCAGAAACTGTACTTGCAAAGGACATACTTTCTCCTCCAGAAGTAAGCCTAGATGTGACCTGTCGAGACATAATTACTGTCCGAGTGGGCCAAACAATCCGTATTACTGGTAAAGTAAAAGGCAGGCCAGATCCTGACATAACATGGTCTAAAGATGGCAAAATACTAGTCCAAGAAAAACGTGTTGAAATAGTCCAAGATCTACCTAATGTTGAACTACAAGTGAAAGAAGCCAAAAGATCTGATCATGGCAAATATATAATAGCAGCTAAAAACAGCTGTGGACATGCTCAAGCTTTTGCTGTCGTTAATGTACTTGACAGACCTGGACCATGTCAGAACCTGAAAATAAGCTATGTCACAAAAGATTCTTGTATGATCGCTTGGGAGAGTCCACTGGATAATGGTGGCTCTGAAATTACAAATTACATAGTAGAGTGCCGTCAACCAAACCAGAGAGGGTGGTCAATTGTCTCCTCTGATATCACTAAACGATTAATAAAGGCAAATCTTATAGAGAACCGTGAATACTTCTTCAGAGTTTGTGCAGAAAACAAAATAGGTCCGGGTCCTTGCATTGAGACCAAGACTCCTATCCTTGCAATCAATCCTATTGACAAGCCTGGAGAGCCAGAAAATCTTCACATTGCAGAGAAAGGAAAGACATTTGTATATCTGAAATGGAGAAGGCCAGATTATGATGGTGGAAGTCCCAATTTAAGTTATCATGTTGAGAGAAAACTGAAAGATTCAGATGAATGGGAAAGGGTTCACAAAGGCAGCATTAAGGAAACACACTACATGGTAGACAAATGTATTGAAAATAAGATTTATGAATTCCGAGTTCAAACCAAGAACGAGGCAGGTGAAAGTAACTGGGTAAAAACAGGTGAAGTTGTTGTCAAGGAAGATTTGCAGAAACCAGTTCTAGACTTAAAGTTAAGTGGAGTTCTAACTGTAAAAGCAGGTGACACAGTTAGAATTGAGGCTGGAGTCAGAGGAAAACCACAGCCTGAAGTTGTATGGACAAAAGACAAAGATGCTACAGATCTAACTAGATCTCCAAGAGTCAGTATTGAAACAACATCTGACACATCTAAGTTTGTTCTCACAAAATCAAGGCGTAGTGATGGTGGGAAATATGTGATCACTGCAACTAACACAGCTGGCAGTTTCGTAGCATACGCTACTGTCATTGTCTTGGATAAACCAGGTCCTGTAAGAAACTTGAAAGTCACTGACATTTCAAGTGATAGATGTACTGTTACTTGGGATCCTCCAGAAGATGATGGTGGCTGTGAAATACAGAACTACATCCTGGAAAAATGTGAAAGCAAGCGTATGGTTTGGTCTACATACTCTTCCTCCGTCTTAACAAACTATGCAAATGTGACACGCCTCATTGAAGGTAATGAATATATATTCAGAGTTCGTGCAGAGAATAAAATGGGCACTGGTCCACCAACAGAAACACACCCAATTATTGCAAAAACAAAATATGACAGACCTGGGCGCCCTGACCCTCCAGATGTCACAAGAGTTAGCAAAGAAGAGATGACTGTAGTTTGGAATCCACCAGAATATGATGGTGGCAAATCAATTACAGGATACATTTTAGAGAAGAAAGAGAAACGATCACTGAGATGGGTTCCTGTTACTAAGACTGCAATCCCAGAAAGGCGCAAGAAGGTTACTAATCTCATCCCTGGTCATGAATATCAGTTCCGTGTCAGTGCCGAAAATGAAGTTGGACTTGGAGAACCAAGCTTGCCATCAAGACCTGTAGTAGCTAAAGACCCAATAGGTATCATACTACCGTATTCTACTGCTTTTTGTTTTAATTTTAACATAACAGATTGCTAAATTGCACAACTGCATTCTTATTTGTAATTTTTATTGTCTTTCAGAACCACCTGGTCCTCCCACAAACTTGAGAGTGGTTGATAGCACAAAGAGTTCCATAACGCTTGGGTGGGGAAAACCAGTATATGATGGTGGTGCTCCAATTATTGGATATGTTGTAGAAATTAGACCAAAAGTTGAGGGTGCTGATCCTGAAGCAGGATGGAAACGTTGCAATGTTGCTGCCCAAGTTATTCACACAGAATTTACAGCCACCAGCCTAGATGAAAACCAATTGTATGAGTTCAGAGTTTCTGCTCAAAACCAGGTTGGCCTTGGCCGACCAGCTGAACTGAAAGAAGCTGTGTCTCCCAAAGAAATACTTGGTGAGTTTTCCCATTCTCTTTATGAGCACTGACATGCAAATTTTATTTACTCTGATTTTATTTTATTTCGTATGCTAAACTTTGCATTTTTGTTTCTTTACTTTTCCCTTTCAGAACCTCCTGAGATTGAGTTGGATGCAAGCATGAGAAAGTTAGTCACAGTCAGGGCAGGATGCCCTATTAGACTTTTTGCCATTGTTAGGGGTCGCCCAGCACCAAAAGTCACCTGGAGGAGAATGGGTATTGATAATGTTATCAGAAAAGGACAAGTTGATCTGGTTGACACCATGGCCTTCTGTGTCATTCCCAATTCAACACGTGATGACTCAGGCAAATATTCATTGACACTTGTTAATGCAGCTGGAGAAAAGGCTGTATTTGTGAACGTCAGAGTCCTGGGTAAGTAATGAGAGAAATACCCCTAGACAATTTTTTAACTATATTAAATCTGTAATAAAAAATGCAGGAATTTGTATTACCCCAGTTTTTGAGCACAACTGTATCAGCTAACAATAACTCCCCCTGTATAGGAAGCTGTTAGTCCCCTTTAATTTTAGCTTATTAAAGAAAAGACTAGCATAAATTGAAATTTCTTTACAGATACTCCTGGACCTGTGTCAGACTTCAAGGTTTCAGATGTCACTAAGATGTCATGCCATCTTTCATGGGCACCTCCAGAAAACGATGGTGGTAGCCCAGTAACTCATTACATCCTTCAGAAACGTGAGGCTGACAGGAAAACCTGGGGAACAGTCACTGCAGAACTGAAGAAAACTAGTTTCCAAATAGCTAACCTTGTACCTGGAAATGAATATTATTTTAGAGTAACAGCAGTGAATGAATATGGATCAGGTGTTCCAAGTGACATACCAAAACCAGTTCTAGCATCAGATCCCTTAAGTGAGTATGCTTTTATATACATTTTGTATTTTCTCTCTAATTTTAGTAAGATTTTGTAATTTTTTGAAAGTTGTTGTTTCTAAATTGGACAATGTCACTAACTACTCAATGATAAACAAATATTTCTGTGTCAGTTTATTTCAAATAATACAATCTATGAATATAGTACCTTTGCAATTATGAAGAATTTTGTTCTTTTTCATATTGTCCTTGTTGACTTAGCATGGATAATGTCCAATAATTCAACAAATACTCAATAGTCAGAAAATCTTGAAAAATCAATGTTTAATGTGTTTATTTTTTTTTTTTTCTTTCTTTCTGAAAGGTGAGCCTGATCCACCACGAAAACTTGAAGTTACTGAAATTACGAAGAATAGTGCTACTTTAGGCTGGCTGCCACCATTGCGTGATGGAGGCTCTAAAGTTGATGGGTACATTGTTAGCTACAAAGAAGATGACCAACCAGCAGATCTCTGGACAGAATATTCAGTTGTTAAAGACCTCTCCATTGTTGTAGCTGGTCTGAAAGAGGGAAAGAAGTACAAGTTTAGAGTGGCAGCTAGAAATGCCGTAGGAGTAAGTTTGCCAAGAGAAACTGAAGGAGTATTTGAAATTAAAGAACAACTCAGTAAGTAACAATCTGAATACTATTTGTGTTGTAATATTCTGCTTTACTAATGAAATGAGGAAGAATTCTAGTTCATTGCTTGAGTCCCAGAAAGACATATGCTCTATGAGGTCATCTGGAGGATTACGTTTAACTGTATTGAATATTTTGACAAATTAGAATGGATGAGGATTGACCACTAACTTAGAATTATTAGACAATTTTTCAGGTATGGTTTCAGTTGGAACCAGAAGATAGGAACTGAGGACAAATAAAAAATGTCTTCAGTGAACTTAAAATGAAGGAGAAAAAGTGTCAAAGTGATAGTTTGAAAGATAAATGGGGCCAAAAGTGGGACCTGTTTTAAAATAAAACAAGTTGTTTATATTGTAGAGTTGGTTGAGAATGTAAAGCAAAAGGGAGGAAGGATAGGTTGTCCTAATTAAGGTGTCAGGGTCCCTGAGGCAAAGATATAGGGGTAAGGGGCAGATGAGAAGAAATATAAGAAAAAGTAAATTAATATGTCACAGAAATTGAATTTATATGTCTATATGTGATTTTCTTTCAGTCCCACCTAAGATTCTGATGCCTGATCATGTTCACATCAAAGCTGGAAAGAAACTGAGAATTGAAGCTCATGTATATGGGAAGCCTCAGCCAGTTTGTAAATGGTTGAAAGGAGAGGAAGATGTACTTACATCCAGTCGCCTTGCTGTACATAAAGCAGAAAAGTCTTCTGTTCTTATCATTAAGGATGTGACTAGAAAAGATTCTGATTTTTACACTCTTACTGCAGAAAATAGCTCTGGTACTGATAGTCAGAAAATCCGAGTGATAGTCATGGGTATGTTTCATTTGATTATTTTTAAACTCAACTTTATACAAAACTAGTTTTAGTATATTCCAGTGATTGCTATTTTCTTTCATCCCTTATTTCTTAATATATTTTTGCACAGATAAGCCAGGTCCACCACAGCCTCCATTTGATATTTCTGAAATAGATGCAGATGCTTGCACTCTTGCATGGCATATACCTCTTGAAGATGGTGGCAGTAACATCACAAACTATGTAGTTGAGAAATGTGATGTAAGCCGAGGAGACTGGGTAACAGCTTTAGCTTCTGTCACAAAGACAAGCTGCAGAATTGGAAAGCTGATTCCTGGAGAAGAGTATATGTTCCGCGTTCGTGCTGAAAATCGTTTTGGGATTTCTGAGCCGCTTACTTCTGGCAAGATGATTGCAAGGTTCCCATTTGGTATGTGAATTTTTGATAGCAGCATTTCTCTTTTTAATCCTCCTAGTAAGAAAGCATGTGATTGATACCTATCTTTATTTCTTTCTAGATGTTCCTAGTGAACCAAAGAATGCACGTATTACCAAGGTCAATAAGGACTGCATTTTTGTTGCTTGGGATAAACCAGATAGTGATGGAGGCAGTCCAATCACAGGTTATCTCATTGAGCGCAAAGAAAGAAACAGTTTACTGTGGGTGAAAGCTAATGACACAGCTGTGCGCTCCACAGAATACCCTTGTGTGGGGCTCATCGAAGGCCTTGAGTATACTTTCAGAATTTATGCATTGAATAGAGCTGGAGCAAGTAAACCTAGTAAACCAACTGAGTTTGTCACAGCAAGAGCACCAGTCGGTAAGCAAAACACACCAATAAATTGCAAGAGACTACTGGGTTTATGGTCATTTTCAATATACTTTCAACTCTTTGTGATCTTCAGTTTGCCCTTATGTTTATATTTTCATGTTTACCATGAGTGCACTGTGTGGGTATGCTGTAAATAGGATCCAGTATTATTAAAGCTATTTTTTAATGTGTTAGCTTTTTTTGCAAAACAGATTATAACATGATGTTATTTGCCTTAGATCCCCCTGGAAAACCTGAAGTTATTGATGTCACTAAGAGTACTGTTTCACTGGTATGGACAAGACCAAAGCATGATGGTGGTAGCAAACTTATTGGCTACTTTGTTGAAGCTTGCAAATTACCTGGTGATAAGTGGGTTCGGTGCAATACAACTCCACATCAAATACCATTAGAAGAGTATACAGCTACTGATTTAGAAGAAAATGCTCAATACCAATTTAGAGCAATTGCTAAGACAGCAGTTAACATTAGCCAACCTTCTGAGCCTTCTGATCCAGTGACCATTCATCCAGAAAATGGTAAGAAATGCAAAAGCATTTGAGAACTCTGATAAAAGTCTATGTATATTGAACTAACCCTCATGTGAAGAATGACATGTTTACATATTACTAGATTGATTAACTCTTGGGCTTTTTCCTTTCAGTTCCCCCCAGAATAGAATTGGATCTGTCTATGCAATCACAGCTTACAGTAAAAGCTGGAACCAATGTGCGTCTGGAGGCAAATGTATATGGCAAGCCAATGCCAGCAATTACCTGGAAGAAGGACGGAGAAATTTTAAAACCATCTGAAGGTGTTAAGATCACCACTAAGAGAAATCTTGCTACAGTTGAGTTGTTCAGTGTTAACAGGAAGCAAACAGGAGACTATACTATTACTGCTGAAAATGCAAGTGGAACAAAGTCAGCAACCATTAAGCTTAAAGTACTTGGTAAGCTAAAGACTGTCTGTTAATAAATACATTTTTAGTTAAATGATAAAGCAAGAGATAGAGCTATAACAATGTGATGTTATTTTTTCTAGATAAGCCTGGTCCACCAGCCTCCGTTAAAATCAAACATATGTATGCAGATCGTGCAATGCTTTCTTGGGAGCCTCCTCTGGAAGATGGAGGTTCAGAAATTACTAACTACATTGTAGACAAGCGTGAAACAAGCAGACCAAACTGGGCCCAAGTCAGTGCCAATGTACCCATTACAAGCTGCACAGTGGAGAAACTTATTGAAGGACATGAGTATCAGTTCCGCATATGTGCTGAAAACAAGTACGGTGTTGGAGACCCTGTCTTCACTGAACCAGCAGTTGCTAAGAATCCATACGGTAAGTCCTTTGTGAGATAGCTGAATTGGCCATGTTTTTCTGTGTATACGTATGAATGTGAACATAACTTCCAAATAAATCTTCGCAGATGTACCTGGACCTTGCGATCCACCAATAATTAGCAATGTAACGAAAGACTTCATGACTGTTAGCTGGAAGCCACCAGCTAGTGATGGTGGATCACCAATAACTGGTTATATGCTTGAGAAGCGTGAAACTAAGGCTCTTAACTGGACAAAGGTAAACAGAAAGCCTGTCATTGAAAGAACTGTTAAGGCTACTGGACTCCAAGAAGGAACGGAATATGAGTTCCGGGTGATAGCACTGAATAAGGCTGGACCTGGCAAGCCTAGCGCACCATCTAAAGCAGTGTATGCTCGTGATCCTCAATGTAAGCTAAAAGCCTCAGATATTTTCCATGGTTATTTCTAAACACTTTTGTACAGTATTTGGTACAATAACTTTGTTATTTTAATTGTCAGATCCTCCTGGCCCACCAGCTTTCCCGAAAGTGGTTGATACTACTCGTAATTCAATAAGCCTGTCATGGAGTAAACCAGCATATGATGGAGGAAGCCCTATTATTGGTTATCTAGTGGAAGCAAAAAGAGCTGACACAGACAACTGGGTCAGATGCAATCTACCCAAGAACTTACAGGCTACACGATTTGTGGTAACAGGGCTGACAGAAGATACAGAGTACCAGTTCCGCGTTTATGCTGTCAATAAGATTGGATACAGCGATCCAAGCGATGTTCCTGATAAACACACTGCCAAAGACATTTTAAGTATGTTCACTGAAAACAAATTACCTTGTTAATTTCTGCTTGAATTCATGGGATGAGTTCCAAAGACAGGGTTTGTCACAGATCACAGAAGCAGATTAATTTGGAATTTTCTCAAAAAGTGTAGGCTAGAAGTGGCTGATTTGGAAAAGAATAGGGCAGTTAGGAATGGAGCAGAATCTGACTCATGTCTGCTTTTTTTCTTTTGCATGCTAGATACATTTCTGACTCCTAATTTGGATCCTCAAGAGTTTTTTCTTTCTCTAATCCTAAAATTAGACTTTTCAGATCTCACTTCTGTTCTTAAAACTTACATTCTTATTCAAGTCTTCTAAATAATTTGAAGCAAAGATTACTATTCTAAGCATCTGTGTGACACACTATTTAACCGTATTACACTTACTACATAAGAGCCATGCTGGCTTCTGTATGCATTTTGCTGTATGTACAAAAGCATTGCTTCACAGAACTGTCTTGATTCAAGATAAGCAGTACAGTCCAGAAGGCTCTGAAACTCCTTTGAATTCTAGAGGAATTATGAGACTTCTTCATATGATAGGTAATATAAATGGTGGAAAAGGTAAAAAAAAAAACAAACCTGAAATCAGTGCAAAAAAATGCCAAGTTTGCCAATGATTCTGAAACAGGAGTCAGTATGCTAACTCAAATTACGTCATTACAGGCATGAGAACAAGCTGGTGAAGTGTCAGTAAAGAGGGACTTTTTGTCAGAGTAACTTTTGTGATAGTCTTAAAGAATACATTTTAATTGCATGTTTTTTGTTAAACACACAGTTCCTCCTGAAGGAGAACTTGATGCAGAACTAAGGAAAGTCCTTGTGTTGCGTGCTGGAGTCACAATGAGACTTTATGTGCCAGTAAGAGGACGACCACCTCCAAAGATTACATGGTCTAAAGTGGGTGCCAACCTAAGAGACAGGCAAGGATTAGATATCAAGTCAACTGATTTCGATACCTTCCTGCGCTGCGAAAATGTAAACAAATATGACGCTGGAAAATACGTCCTCAGTCTGGAGAACAGCTGTGGCAAAAAGGCATACACTATTGTTGTAAAAGTCCTTGGTAAGCGTCAGGTTTTTCCCCATTGTGGTATATTTGTTAACTTTTAACTGTGTTTTTGGTTGGTTGGTTTTGTTGTTTACTATATCAAATGTGGGGTTGTTGTGTTTATCTAGATACTCCAGGCCCTCCAATTAACCTGATTGTAAAGGAAGCATCTAAGGATTCTGCCTTCATTACATGGGAACCTCCGCTAATAGATGGCGGCAGTCCAATCACAAATTATGTCGTTGAAAAACGCGATGCAGAAAGAAAGTCATGGTCCACAGTAACAACAGAATGTCCAAAGACAAGCTGCAGGATAGCTAACTTAGAAGAAGGCAAATCCTACTTCTTCAGGGTTTTTGCTGAAAATGAATATGGCATTGGTGACCCCTGTGAAACTCGTGATGCTGTCAAAGCTTCTGGTAAGAAAAATTAATCCATTTTGCCTATTTTTGGTATTCAGATAATTTTTACTTTTAGCTCAAATGGACACTTACTATGCTTTTCTTTCTTCTAGAAACGCCTGGACCAGTTGTGGATCTAAAAGCTTCAGCGATAACAAAATCATCATGCAATTTAGTATGGAAAAAACCTATCAGTGATGGTGGAAGCCGTATTTTTGCATATGTTGTTGAGGTCCTGATTGGTGAAGATAAATGGCAAGAAGTCATGCGGGCAAAGAACCTCCATTTTTCAATGAGAGACCTAAAAGAAGGACAAGAATACACTTTCAGAGTGAGAGCCCAAAATGATGCTGGATATGGAACCCCGAGAGAGCTTACAATTGTGGCAAGAGATGATGTTGGTAAGAAGCAAGATCATTAATTCAATGCTTCACTTACCCAAATTATATTTTTTTGTGGTGGGTTGACCCTGGCTGAATACCAGGTGCCCACCAAAGCCATTCTACCACTCCCCTTCCTCAACTGGACAAGGGAGAGAAAATATAACAAAAGGTTTGTGGGTTGAGATAAGTACAGAGATCACTCACCAATTACCATCATGGGCAAAACAGACTTGACTTGGGGAAAAAAGTTCAATTTAGTACTCATCAAATCAGAGTAGTATAATGAGAAATAAAACCAAAACTTAAAATCACCTTCCCTCCACCCACCCCTCCCTTATACTTGGGCTTAACTTTACTCCTGAATTCTCTAACTCCTTCCCCCGAGTGGTGCAGGGGGAGGGGAATGAGGGTTGTGGTCAGTTTATCACACATTTCTGCTGCTCCTTCCTTCTCAGAGGGAAGACTCCTCACACTCTTCCTCCACTGCTCCAGCATGGGGTCCCTCCCGTGGAAGACAGTTCTCCACTAACTTTTCCAATGAGACTCCTTCCCATGGTCTGTAGTTCTTCACAAACTGCTCCAGTGTGGTTCTCTGCCACAAGGTGCAGTCCTTCAGGAACAAACTGCTCCAGTGTGGGTCCCCTGTGGGGTCACAAGTCCTGCAGCAAACCTGCTCCAGCATGGGCTCCTCTCTCCACGTGGCCACAGGTCCTACCAGGAACCTGCTCCAGTGCGGGCTTCCCATGGGGTCAATCTCCTTTGAGCATCCACCTGTTGGGTCCTCCATGGGCTGGGTGCAGGTGGATACCTTGATGTCTGCATAGCTGTTTCTCTCACATGTTCTCATTCCTCTCTTTCCAGCTGTAATTGCTCCTACACAGTAACCTTTTTTCCCCTTCCTAAATACATTATAGCGATGTTACCACCACTGCTGATGGGCTTAACCGTGGCCAGTGGTGCATCTGTCTTGGAGCTGGCTGGCATTGGCTCTATCAGACCTAGAGGAAGCTTCTGATGTGGGTCCCCTGTGGGGTCACAAGTCCTGCAGCAAACCTGCTCCAGCATGGGCTCCTCTCTCCACGTGGCCACAGGTCCTACCAGGAACCTGCTCCAGTGCGGGCTTCCCATGGGGTCAATCTCCTTTGAGCATCCACCTGTTGGGTCCTCCATGGGCTGGGTGCAGGTGGATACCTTGATGTCTGCATAGCTGTTTCTCTCACATGTTCTCATTCCTCTCTTTCCAGCTGTAATTGCTCCTACACAGTAACCTTTTTTCCCCTTCCTAAATACATTATAGCGATGTTACCACCACTGCTGATGGGCTTAACCGTGGCCAGTGGTGCATCTGTCTTGGAGCTGGCTGGCATTGGCTCTATCAGACCTAGAGGAAGCTTCTGACAACTTCCCACAGAACCCACTCCTGTAGCCCCACACACTACCAAAACCTTGCCATGCTAACCCAATACAATTTTATGCTTACTGTCATTACTATGCATACATAAAAATCAGGTGCCTTTTAAACAACATCTTAAATTTATCACAGAGTTTATGCATAGTTGAGTAACTGGTTTCTTTTATTTTTACAGTGGCACCTGATCTTGATTTAAGAGATCTACCTGATTTGTGCTATACAGCTAAAGAGGGTAGCAATTTCCGTCTTAAAATCCCAATTAAAGGCAAGCCTGTCCCAGCTGTAACTTGGAAGAAAGGTGAAGACCAGGCACTTACTGAAAGTGGAAGAGTTGCATTTGAATCTACAGCAGTTAACACCACACTTGTAGTACATGACTGCCAGAAAGCTGATGCTGGAAAATACACCATAACTCTGAAGAATGTTGCTGGCAGCAAGGAAGGCACTATTTCTGTGAAAGTTGTTGGCAAACCTGGCATACCAACAGGTCCAGTGAAATTTGAAGAAGTCACAGCTGATGCCATAACCTTAAAGTGGGGCCCTCCAAAAGATGATGGTGGTTCAGAAATCACTAACTATGTCCTAGAGAAGAGAGATAATGTGAACAATAAATGGGTGACTTGTGCCTCCGCAGTACAGAAAACCACTTTTAGAGTTACAAGACTTCATGAAGGAAATGAATATACATTCAGGATCAGGGCTGAAAACAAATATGGAGTAGGTGAAGGTCTTAAATCTGACCCTGTCATTGCAAAACATCCATTTGGTAAGTATCTGTTATAATTTTCAAAATTAAAAAAACCCCATGGTTTAGGGGTGATATTTATTTTTAATGTTGCTTCATTTTTTAAAATATTGTTTAGATGTTCCAGATGCTCCTCCACCTCCCAACATTGTTGATGTTCGGCATGATTCTGTAGCTTTAACTTGGACTGATCCAAGGAGAACTGGAGGCTCACCAATCACAGGTATATCCCCAAAAGCCTCCCTAGTATTTCAGTTCTTAATAGGTCTTTCTTTCTGTCAAAGGGTAAGATAAAACTACCACGTGTTTATGCTTTAAATTGATTTATTGATTAATCGATTGTTTTACTCTTTTACCGCCTAGTTTTTCTCTATGATGATTTTTTTAAAACTAAATTTTAAGTTAGAAGTCAGGAAAAGACTAACTGAGAAACATCATTTTTGCACAGAGCCACAACATCTAAAGAAAACCAAACTCACCTATATCTTACATTACTTGGGTCCTTAAAATTAACAATTTGCATTTGCAAACATCTCATTGTTGCAACTACATCCATCTGTAATGTATGTATTTTTTAATCTGTTTTTCAGTGTTCCTCTTGCACAGTGCCTATGTGACAGACAGTATGATGTGTCACAATGCTGTGAGAAATGAAGATTTCTAGAAAACCCCTCATATTTTAATCACACCTTTTATTTTCTAGGTTATCACATTGAAGTCAAAGAAAGAAATAGTCTTCTGTGGAAGAGAGCAAATAAAACACCAATAAGAATGAAAGATTTCAGAGTGACAGGATTAACTGAAGGTCTGGAATATGAATTCAGAGTAATGGCAATCAATATGGCTGGAGTAGGTAAACCAAGTCTGCCATCTGAACCAGTTGTGGCACTTGATCCTATTGGTAAGTCATCAGGAGAATAAAAAGGTAAATTCTGAAATTTGAAATAAGTTTTGTTTGACAACTATTTATTATTTTTTTCTTCTAGATCCCCCTGGGAAACCTGAAGTTATTAATGTAACCAGGAACTCAGTAACACTCATTTGGACAGAACCAAAATACGATGGTGGACATAAGTTAACTGGTTATATTGTTGAAAAGCGTGATTTACCTTCAAAGAATTGGACAAAAGCTAATCATGTGAATGTTCCAGACTGTGCATTTACTGTAACTGACCTCATTGAAGGCTCCAAATATGAGTTCAGAATTAGAGCAAAGAACACTGCTGGAGCTATCAGTCCTCCATCTGAATCCACAGGAACCATAATATGCAAGGATGAGTATGGTATGTAGATGTCATTAAAATATTAGAATTTTGTTTGAATAATTAACACAAAATGATCTTTTTTTTTTTTTTTCCTTTTTTTTTTCTTGCCTGTTTTCTTATTATAACATTTGGGATTTTCTGTTTGTTTGACAGAGGCACCAAGCATTGTTATCGATCCTACTTTGAAGGAAGGTTTAACAGTAAAAGCAGGGGACACCATTACAGTGTCTGCTATTAGTATCCGTGGCAAACCACCTCCAACTTCAGCATGGTCAAAAGCTGGAAAAGATTTTAGACCTTCAGAGCTTGTGCACATTGAAACCACACCAACTTCTTCTACTCTATCTGTCAAATATGCTGCCAGAAAAGATTCTGGAGAATACACAATTACTGCAACCAATCCTTTTGGCACTAAGCAGGAAAGCATACATGTGAAAGTTTTAGATGTTCCAGGGCCTCCTGGACCTATTGAGATCAGCAATGTTTCAGCAGAAAAAGCAACTCTTACATGGTCACCTCCTGCAGAAGATGGTGGATCACCAGTCAAATCATATGTTCTTGAAAAGAGAGAAACTAGCAGACTGCTCTGGACGTTGGTTGCTGAAAATATTGAAAGCTGCAGGCATGTTGTTAGCAAGCTCATTCAAGGAAATGAATATGTTTTCCGTGTCTCAGCAGTAAATCAATATGGCAAAGGTGAACCAGTACAATCAGAACCAGTTAAAATGGTGGATAGATTTGGTATGTAGAACAAGCTAAAAGGTGCTGGTATGCTTTTATTAATCTCCAAAGACTTGATTTTTGCTTTAACTGCTTTTTTCTTTCTTAACAGGTCCCCCAGGCCCTCCTGGAAAACCGGAAGTAACAAATGTGACTAAAAATACTGTCACAGTTACCTGGAAAAGGCCAGTAGATGATGGTGGAAGTGAAATCACAGGTTATTATGTGGAGCGAAGAGAAAAGAAAGGTTTAAGATGGGTCAGAGCAACAAAGAAACCAGTTTCTGATCTTAGATGCAAAGTAACTGGTCTCCTGGAAGGAAATGAATATGAATTCCGTGTCAGTGCAGAAAACAGAGCAGGAGTTGGACCACCAAGTGATGCTTCAAAATCAGTCATATGCAAGGATGTTGCATGTTAGTATCATGCCTTTTCTTTTTTGGGGGTGGGTGGCATGATTAGGGAGGACATTCAGACAGAGTAAGAGTGAATTCCTGGGTAATGTAATGTAATATTTTATCTTTTGCTCACTTTTCAGACCCACCAGGTCCACCTGCAAATCCAAGAGTGACTGATACTACAAAGACAAGTGCATCTTTAGCCTGGGGCAAGCCTCACTATGATGGTGGTCTTGACATCACTGGATATATAGTGGAGCATCAAAAGGAAGGAGAAGAAGAATGGGTAAAAGACACAATAGGGACTGCTTTAAGAATCACTCAGTTTGTTGTTGCTCATCTGCAAACAGGAGCCAAATACAATTTCAGAATCTCTGCCATGAATGCTGCAGGTGTTGGTGAACCAGCAATAATTCCAAGTGTGGAAATCAAAGACCGGGAAGAAATTCCTGACTTTGAATTAGATGCTGAACTAAGAAGAACACTTGTTGTTAGAGCCGGATTAACTATTCGTATTTTTGTGCCAATTAAAGGGCGTCCAACTCCAGAAGTTAAATGGACAAAAGATGATGTTTCACTCAAAGGACGTGCCAGTATTGAAAATACAGATTCTTTTACACTTTTAATTGTCACGGAGTGCACCAGGTATGATGCAGGAAAATACGTAATGACTCTTGAAAATGCTGCTGGTAAGAAAACTGGCTTTGTAAATGTAAAAGTCTTGGATACACCAGGTCCACCAATAAACCTTAAGCCTAGAGAAATAACCAAAGACAGCATCACCCTCCAATGGGATATGCCTCTGATAGATGGTGGTTCACGTATAACAAACTATATTGTTGAGAAGCGTGAATCGACTCGGAAAGCATATTCCACAGTCACAACCAACTGCCAGAAGTGCTCCTTCAGGATTACTAATTTGGCTGAGGGGTGTGAATACTATTTTAGAGTGCTGGCTGAAAATGAGTATGGTATTGGTGAACCAGCTGAAACCACAGAGCCAATAAGAGCTTCAGAGGCACCATCCCCACCTGAGAGTCTTAATATTATGGATGTAACACGGAACTCAGTTAGCCTGGCTTGGCCAAAGCCAGAACATGATGGTGGCAGCAAGATCACTGGGTATGTAATTGAAGCACAAAGGAAAGGAACAAACCAGTGGGCACACATCACCACTGTAAAAACACTGGACTGTGTAGTAAAGAATTTAACTGAAAATGAGGAGTATACTTTCCAGGTTATGGCAGTTAACAGTGCTGGAAGAAGTGCCCCAAGAGAAAGCAGACCAGTTATTATCAAAGAGCAAACAATGCTACCAGAGTTTGACCTCCGGGGTATCTACCAGAAAACAGTCATTGCCAAAGCTGGTGACAACATAAAGATTGAAATCCCTGTGCTTGGTCGTCCAAGGCCTACTGTGACTTGGAAGAAAGAAGATGAGATACTTAAGCAAACACAAAGAATAAATTATGAAAATACTGCAACTGCAACTATACTAACCATCAATGAATGTAAACGAAGTGATAGTGGTCGATATCCGTTATCAGCTAAAAATATTGTTGGAGAAGTTAGTGAAGTAATCACAGTTCAAGTTCATGACATACCTGGACCTCCTACTGGACCAATAAAATTTGATGAAATTTCATCTGACTCTCTATCATTCTCATGGGAGCCTCCTTTGAATGATGGTGGTGTACCAATAAGTAACTATGTTGTGGAAATGCGTCAAACTGACAGTACTACCTGGACTGAATTGGCAACCACAGTAATACGTACTACATTTAAAGCCATTCGTCTTACTACTGGAGTTGAGTATCAGTTCCGTGTTAAAGCTCAAAACAGATATGGAATTGGTCCAGCCATTACTTCAGAGTCTGTAGTTGCCAACTACCCATTTAAGGTACCAGGGCCTCCTGGAACTCCTCAGGTGATTGCAGTCACCAAAGAAACCATGACCATTAGCTGGAATGAGCCAGTTACTGATGGTGGAAGCCCAATTCTGGGATATCACATTGAAAGAAAAGAGCGAAATAGCATTCTTTGGCAAACTGTAAGTAAAATGCTGGTATCAGGCAATATCTTTAAATCAACTGGACTTACTGATGGCATTGCATATGAATTCCGTGTTATAGCAGAAAATCTGGCTGGGAAGAGTAAACCAAGCAAGCCATCTGAGCCTGTGTTTGCCCTAGACCCAATAGATCCACCTGGTAAGCCAATACCTCTGAACATTACAAGACATGCAATTACACTGAAGTGGACTAAACCAGAATATAATGGTGGTTTTAAGATAACTGGCTACACCGTTGAAAAAAGAGACCTTCCTAATGGCCGTTGGCTGAAAGCTAATTTCAGCAATATATTAGAGACTGAATTCACTGTAAGTGGCTTGACAGAAGATGCTGCCTATGAATTCCGTGTGATTGCTAGGAATGCTGGTGGGGCTGTTAGTCAGCCTTCTGAGCCATCAGATGCAATAACTTGTAGAGATGACATTGAAGCACCAAAGATAAAGGTGGATGCTAAATATAAAGACACATTAGTGTTGAAAGCGGGTGAAGTTTTCAGACTTGAGGCTGATGTTTCAGGCCGCCCTCCACCAACTATGACATGGACAAAAGGAGAAAAAGAACTTGAAGACACAGCGAAATTAGAAATTAAAATAGCAGATTTCTCAACTGTTCTCACCAATAGAGACTCTTCAAGAAGAGATGGCGGTGCCTATACACTTACTGCAACAAATCCTGGTGGCTTTGCTAAGCATATCTTCAATGTTAAAGTTCTTGATAGACCTGGTCCCCCAGAAGGACCTTTGGCTGTGTCTGAAGTCACTGCAGAAAAATGTGTGCTGTCATGGCTACCTCCACTGGATGATGGAGGAGCAAAGATTGACCATTATGTGATTGAAAAACGTGAAACCAGTAGACTGGCATGGACAGCTGTAGCCACAGAAGTTCCATTGACTAAACTAAAGGTTACTAAGCTGTTGAAGGGTAATGAGTATGTGTTCCGTGTTATGGCTGTTAACAAATATGGAGTTGGTGAACCTCTGGAGTCAGAGCCCATTCTTGCAGTAAATCCGTATGTGCCACCTGATCCACCTAAAACACCTGAAGTTACAGCAATTACAAAAGATTCTATGGTTGTCTGTTGGGGCCATCCTGATTCTGATGGTGGGAGCCCAATAACTAACTATATTGTGGAACGTCGAGACAGGGCTGGTCTACGGTGGGTGAAGTGTAATAAACGGGTTGTTACTGACTTACGTTATAAAGTGTCTGGACTGACAGAAGGCCATGAATATGAATACAGAGTCATGGCTGAAAATGCTGCTGGAGTCAGTGAGCCAAGCCCAACCAGCCCATTCTATAAAGCTTGTGATACTGTATTTAAGCCTGGTCCCCCAGGTAATCCTCGTGTTTTGGACAGCAGCAAGTCTTCAATTACAATAGCATGGAACAAACCAATATATGATGGTGGTTCAGAGATCACAGGTTATATGGTTGAGATAGCACTACCTGAAGAAGATGAGTGGAAGATTGTAACTCCACCAATGGGTCTAAAGGCCACGTCTTTTACCATCACTAACCTAAAAGAAAATCAAGAGTATAAAATACGAATATACGCTATGAACTCTGAAGGTCTTGGAGAACCTGCTCTTGTTCCTGGTACTCCAAAAGCTGAAGAGAGAATGCTACCTCCGGAGATTGAACTTGATGCAGAGCTGCGTAAAGTTGTCACTATTAGAGCCTGCTGTACTCTACGGCTCTTTGTCCCAATTAAAGGAAGACCAGCACCTGAAGTAAAATGGACAAGAGAACATGGGGAATCTTTGGATAGAGCAAGCATTGAATCAACAAGCTCTTATACTCTACTTATTGTTGAAAATGTAAATAGATTTGATAGTGGCAAATACATACTGACAATTGAAAACAGCTCAGGTAGTAAGTCAGCATTTGTGAACGTCAGAGTTCTTGATACCCCAGGGGCACCTCAAGATCTGAAAATAAAAGAAGTTACAAAATCATCAGTTACACTCACGTGGGAGCCTCCTCTCATAGATGGTGGCTCTAAAATAAAAAATTACATTGTTGAAAAGCGTGAATCAACAAGAAAAGCTTATTCAACTGTTAATGCCAATTGCCACAAGACCAGCTGGAAAGTCGATTCACTGCAAGAAGGCTGCAACTACTACTTCAGAGTCCTAGCTGAAAATGAGTATGGAATAGGCCTTCCAGTTGAAACTTCAGAATCCATAAAAGTATCAGAAAGACCACTCCCACCAGGGAAAATAACTTTGCTGGATGTGACAAGCAATAGTGTATCTTTATCTTGGGAAAAACCTGAACATGATGGTGGTAGCAGAATTCTGGGCTACATTGTAGAAATGCAAAGCAAAGGCAGTGAAAAGTGGTCAACTTGTGCTACAGTAAAAGTTACTGAAGCCACTATCACAGGATTGATCCAAGGCGAAGAATACACCTTCCGTGTTTCAGCTCAGAATGAGAAAGGTATCAGTGATCCTCGCCAGCTGGGTATACCAGTTGTTGCAAAAGATCTTGTGATTCCACCAGCTTTCAAACTACTGTTTACCACTTTCAGTGTTCTAGCAGGAGAGGACTTAAAGGTTGATGTTCCTTTTGTTGGTCGACCCAAACCAGCAGTGTTTTGGCATAAAGATGATATTGCATTGAAGCAGACTACAAGAGTAAATGCAGAAAGTTCAGAAAATAACACAGTGTTAACAATTAAAGAAGCATGCAGAGATGATGTGGGGACATACTTAGTTAAACTTACAAACTCTGCAGGTGAGGCAACTGAGACCCTAAATATCGTTGTCCTTGACAAACCAGGACCTCCAACTGGACCAGTAAAAGTAGATGAAGTAACAGCAGATAGTATTACGATTTCCTGGGAACCACCCAAGTATGATGGTGGTAGCTCTATCAATAATTACATTGTAGAAAAAAGAGACACTTCTACCACCACTTGGCAGATGGTGTCAGCTACTGTTGCAAGAACAACTATAAAAGCATGTCGATTAAAGACTGGATGTGAGTATCAATTCAGAATCGCAGCTGAGAATAGATACGGGAAGAGTACCTATCTCACTTCAGAGTCAGTTGTAGCCCAGTATCCATTTAAAGTTCCCGGTCCACCTGGAACACCTTTTGTAACAAATGTCTCAAAAGACAGCATGGTGGTACAGTGGAATGAACCAGTCAATGATGGTGGTAGCAAGGTCATTGGGTATCACTTGGAGCGCAAAGAAAGAAACAGTATTCTCTGGGCTAAACTGAATAAAACACCTATTCCAGATACCAAATTTAAGACAACTGGACTTGAGGAAGGTCTTGAATATGAGTTCAGAGTTTATGCAGAAAACATAGTGGGCATTGGAAAGGCAAGTAGAGCATCTGAATGCTATACTGCACATGACCCATGTGACCCTCCAGGTCGTCCAGAACCTATAATTGTCACAAGAAGCTCAGTAACACTTCAATGGAAGAAACCTGTATATGATGGTGGAAGTAAGATCACAGGCTATATTGTTGAAAAGAAGGAGCTACCTGATGGTCGTTGGATGAAAGCAAGCTTTACAAATGTCATTGATACCCAATTTGAAGTAACTGGTCTAGTAGAAAACCAGAGGTATGAGTTCCGTGTTATAGCACGAAATGCTGCAGGTGTTTTCAGTGAACCATCTGAGAGCTCAGGGGCAATTACAGCAAGAGATGAAGTAGAACCACCTCAGATAAGTATGGATCCAAAATACAAAGACACTATTGTAGTGAATGCTGGTGAGTCATTCAAGCTTGATGCTGATGTTCATGGCAAACCAATACCTTCCATTCAGTGGTTAAAAGGTGATCGTGAGCTGACAAACACTGCTCGTATGGAAATAAGAAGTACCGATTTTGCAACAAGCCTTAGTGTGAAGGAAGCCATTAGAGTTGACAGTGGTCAGTATGTATTACTGGCAAAGAATGTTGCAGGCGAAAAGAAAGTTCCTGTTAATGTCAAAGTTCTTGATAGACCCGGACCACCAGAAGGCCCCGTTGAGATTACAGGCGTTACTGCTGAAAAATGCATGCTGTCATGGAAGCCTCCACTACAAGACGGTGGTAGCGATATATCACACTATGTTGTAGAAAAACGAGAAACCAGTCGCTTGGTGTGGACGGTTGTTGATTCAAATGTGCAAACCCTAAATTGCAAAGTTACAAAACTTTTAGAAGGAAATGAGTATGTTTTCCGCATCATGGCAGTAAATAAATATGGTGTTGGTGAACCTCTTGAGTCTGAACCAATACTCGCAAAGAACCCATTTGTAGTACCACTTCCACCGAAGGCACCAGAAGTAACTGCCATTACCAAGGATTCTATGATAGTTGTATGGGAAAGGCCAGCCTCAGACGGTGGTAGTGAAATCCTAGGCTATGTTCTTGAAAAACGAGATAAAGAAGGTATTCGCTGGACAAGATGTAACAAACGCCTGATAAGTGAACTGCGATACAGAGTGACTGGGCTTCTAGAAAATCATGATTACGAGTATAGAGTTTCAGCTGAAAACGCTGCTGGTCTTAGTGAACCAAGCCCACCTTCCATTTACTACAAAGCATGTGATCCTATTTACAAGCCGGGTCCACCCAATAATCCTAAAGTTGTGGATGTTACAAGATCTTCAGTTTTCCTTTCATGGGGTAAACCCATCTATGATGGTGGCTCTGAAATTCAGGGATACATTGTGGAAAAATGTGATGTAAGTGACGGTGAATGGGCAATTTGTACCCCTCCAACTGGAATTAAAAATACTCACATGGAAGTAGAAAAATTAGTGGAAAAACATGAATACAAATTCCGCATATGTGCAGTTAATAAAGCAGGAGTTGGAGAGCATGCAGATGTTCCTGGTTCTGTTATTGTGGAAGAAAAGATGGAAGCACCAGACCTTGACCTTGACATGGAATTAAGGAAGATTGTAAATGTGAGGGCAGGAGGTTCCTTAAGACTGTTTGTTCCCATCAGAGGTCGTCCAACACCTGAAGTAAAATGGGGTAAAATGGATGGTGACATCAGAGAGGCAGCTATTATTGATACCACTAGCAGCTTTACTTCTCTTGTTCTAGACAATGTTAACAGATTTGATACTGGAAAGTATACTCTGACTTTAGAAAACAGCAGTGGAACAAAGTCTGCCTTTGTCAGTGTAAGAGTACTGGATACCCCAAGTGCACCTGTTAATTTAAAAATCAGAGAAATCACTAAAGACTCTGTTTCACTTTCATGGGAGCCTCCTCTCTTGGATGGTGGAGCAAAAATAAAGAATTACATTATTGAAAAGCGTGAAGCAACACGAAAGGCATATGCAGCTGTTGTAACAAACTGCCACAAGACTTCATGGAAAGTAGATCAACTTCAGGAGGGCTGCTACTACTTCTTTAGAATTTCTGCTGAGAATGAATATGGAATTGGCCTCCCTGCAGAAACCAGTGACCCAATTAAAGTTGCTGAAGTTCCACAGCCTCCTGGGAAAATAACAGTGGATGATGTCACAAGAAACAGTGTCTCGCTAAGCTGGGAAAAACCTGAACATGATGGTGGCAGCAAAATCATACAATACATTGTTGAAATGCAAGCAAAGGGTAGTGAGAAGTGGTCAGAGTGTGCTCGTGTGAAAACACTTGAAGCAGTCATTACTAACCTAACTCAAGGGGAAGAATATCTTTTTAGAGTAATGGCTGTGAATGAAAAGGGTAAGAGTGATCCTAGAGCACTTGCAGTTCCAATAGTTGCCAAAGACCTGGTGATTGAACCTGATGTAAGACCTGCTTTTCATAGTTATAGTATCCAAGTGGGACAAGATCTGAAAGTAGAAGTACCAATTGCTGGTCGACCTAAACCAACTGTAACCTGGGTAAAAGATGGCCAGCCATTAAGGCAGACAACAAGAGTCAATGTTAGCGATTTGACTGACCTCACTATACTGAATATTAAAGAAACTAGCAAAGAGGACAGTGGCATTTATGAAATCACTGTGGCTAACGTTGTTGGGCAGAAGTCTGCTTCTCTTGAAATTATAACTCTAGATAAACCTGACCCTCCAGTAGGACCTGTGAAGTTTGATGAAATAAGTGCAGAAAGCATTACCCTATCGTGGAATCCCCCAGCATACACAGGCGGCTGCCAGATCACCAACTATGTTGTTCACAAGAGAGATACAACAACCACTGTATGGGAAACTGTTTCAGCTACTGTTGCAAGAACTACACTGAAGGTGACTAAACTGAAAACTGGTTCAGAATACCAGTTCAGAATATTTGCTGAGAACAGGTACGGGCAGAGCTTTGCATTGGATTCTGTGCCAGTTGTAGCACAGTACCCCTACAAGGAACCAGGACCTCCTGGCACTCCATTTGTGACAATTGTTACAAAAGACTCCATGGTCGTACAGTGGCACGAACCAATAAATGATGGTGGCAGTAGAGTCTTGGGCTACCATCTTGAGAGAAAGGAGAAAAACAGCATTTTATGGGGTAAAGTGAACAAGACTATTATTCAGGACACAAGTTTTAAGACAACTAACCTTGAGGAAGGAATTGAATATGAGTTTCGAGTTTCTGCAGAAAATATTGTTGGTGTAGGCAAAACAAGTAAAGTTTCTGAGTGCTATGTAGCTCGTGACCCATGTGATCCTCCAGGCCGCCCAGAAGCTATAATAATAAAAAGAAGCTCTATTACTCTACAGTGGACCAAACCAGAATATGATGGTGGAAGTAAGATTACTGGCTATATTGTAGAGAAACGTGACTTACCAGATGGTCGCTGGATGAAAGCTAGCTTCACAAATATCATTGAAACTCAGTTCACTGTAACAGGGCTTACTGAAGACCAAAGGTATGAATTTAGAGTAATTGCAAAGAATGCTGCAGGTGCAATAAGCAAACCTTCTGACAGTACAGGACCAATAACAGCAAGGGATGAAGTTGAACTTCCACGAATTTCAATGGATCCAAAGTACAAAGACACGATTGTTGTAAATGCTGGTGAAACATTCAGACTTGAGGGTGATGTTCATGGAAAGCCACTGCCAACTATTAAGTGGTACAAAGGAGATAAAGAGCTTGAGGAAACTGCTAGATATGAAATCAAGAACACAGATTTCAGTGCATTAATAATTGTAAAAGATGCTATTAGAGTTGATGGTGGACAGTACATTTTAGAAGCCTCTAATGTTGCAGGAACAAAGACAGCAACAGTAAATGTAAAAGTCCTGGATAGGCCAGGACCTCCAGAGGGCCCAGTCCAAGTGACAGGAGTTACAGCTGAAAAGTGTTCATTAGCATGGTCTCCTCCTCTTCATGATGGTGGCAGTGATATTTCTCACTACATTGTAGAGAAGAGAGAAACTAGTCGCCTAGCATGGACTGTTGTTGCTTCAGAGGTTTTACCTACGATGCTGAAAGTAACAAAACTCTTGGAAGGAAATGAATATGTTTTCCGCATTATGGCAGTTAACAAATATGGGGTTGGTGAGCCATTAGAATCTGTGCCAGTAATGATGAAAAACCCATTTGTGGTTCCTGGACCACCAAAGGCCTTGGAAATTACTAACATTACAAAGGATTCTATGACTGTCTGCTGGGCCCGGCCAGACAGTGATGGAGGTAGTGAAATCATAGGTTACATTGTAGAAAAAAGAGACCGAGCAGGCATCAGATGGATAAAATGCAATAAACGCAGGATTACAGATTTGCGATTAAGAGTTACAAGCTTAACAGAAGACCATGAATATGAATTCAGAGTTTCTGCTGAAAATGCTGCTGGAGTGGGTGAACCAAGTCAAGTTTCTCCTTACTTTAAAGCCTGTGACCCCATGTTCAAGCCTGGTCCACCTACAAATGCCCATGTTGTGGATACCACCAAAAGTTCAGTTACACTTGGCTGGAGTAAACCTATTTATGATGGCGGTTGTGAAATCCAGGGATACCTTGTAGAAATCTGTAAAGCTGATGAAGACGAATGGTCACTTGTTACTCCACAGACAGGCATACGTGCCACCCGATTTGAAATCAAAAAGCTTACTGAACATCAAGAATATAAACTACGAGTGTGTGCCCTAAACAAGATTGGTGTAGGAGAGGCTGCATCAGTTCCTGGTACTATTAAACCAGAAGACAAACTTGAAGCTCCAGAACTTGATATTGATTCAGAGCTAAGGAAAGGGATAGTGGTTAGAGCCGGTGGGTCTGCTAGGATTCACATACCATTCAGGGGACGACCAACACCTGACATCATGTGGTCTCGAGAAGAAGGTGAATTCACAGAAAAAGTTCAGATTGATAAAGGCATAAACTACACACAACTTTCAATTGACAACTGTGATAGAAATGACGCTGGAAAGTACATTCTTAAGTTGGAGAACAGCAGTGGTTCTAAATCTGCATTTGTTACAGTGAAAGTCTTGGACACACCAGGACGACCACAAAACTTAGTGGTAAAGGATATAAAAAAGGATTCTGCTGTATTATCTTGGGAACCACCCATTATCGATGGTGGTTCAAAGGTAAAGAACTATGTAATAGACAAGCGTGAGTCAACCAGGAAGGCATTTGCAAATGTAAGTGCGAAGTGCGGCAAGACAAGTTTCAAAGTTGAAAATCTTACTGAAGGAGCAATTTATTACTTCAGAGTTATGGCTGAAAATGAATTTGGAATTGGTGTTCCAGCTGAAACCAAAGATGCTGTCAAAGCCTCAGAGCCACCTCTGCCTCCTGGGAAAGTAACTCTCACTGATGTGACCCAGAGAAGCGCATCCCTTACATGGGAAAAACCTGAACATGATGGAGGTAGCAGAATTTTGGGATACACTGTTGAAATGCTGCCTAAAGGAACAGAAAAATGGAGTGTTGTTAGTGAGACCAAAACATGCAATGCAGTTGTGTCTGGTTTGAGTCCAGAACAGGAATATCAATTCCGTGTGATTGCCTACAATGAAAAAGGCAAAAGCGATCCCAGAGCCCTTGGAATTCCTGTGATAGCTAAAGACTTGACAATTGAGCCAAGTTTCAAACTGATGTTTAATACCTACAGTGTACAGGCTGGAGAAGACCTAAAGGTAGAAGTACCATTTATAGGTAGACCTAAACCAACTATTACTTGGACAAAAGATGAGCAGCCACTGAAACAGACAACCAGATTACATATTCAGGACACATCAACATCAACTATCTTACATATTAAAGAAAGCAACAAGGAAGACTTTGGTAAATATACAGTAACAGCAACAAACACAGCAGGTACGGCAACGGAGCAGCTGAGCATAATTGTACTGGAAAAGCCTGGCCCACCACGAGGACCTGTCCGCTTTGATGAAGTTAGCGCAGATTTTGTTGTTTTATCATGGGATCCACCTGATTATACTGGTGGCTGTCAGATAAGCAACTACATAGTAGAAAAGCGTGACACAACCACTACCACATGGAGCATTGTGTCAGCAACTGTTGCAAGAACAACTATCAAAGCAACAAAGCTTAAAACAGGTTCTGAATACCAGTTCAGGATTTCTGCTGAAAACAGATATGGGAAGAGCTCTCCTTTGGATTCTAAACCAGTTGTTGTGCAATACCCCTACAAGGTGCCTGGGCCACCTGGAACCCCATTTGTAACTGCAGCTTCCAAGGACCATATGATTGTAGAATGGCATGAACCAGTTAATGATGGAGGAAGCAAAGTTCTAGGCTACCATCTTGAACGTAAAGATAAGAACAGCATTCTCTGGATGAAACAGAACAAGTCACTCATTGCAGATACCAAATATAAAACGGATGGCCTTGAAGAAGGTCTTGAATATGAATTCAGAGTTTCTGCTGAAAATATTGTTGGCATTGGCAAAGTCAGCAAAGTATCAGAATTGTATGTTGCCCGAGATCCTTGTGACCCACCTGGCCGCCCAGAGGCTATTCTAGTTACAAGAAATAATATCACACTGAAGTGGAAAAAACCAGAGTATGATGGTGGAAGCAAAATAACAGGTTATATTGTAGAAAAGAAAGAACTACCAGATGGTCGCTGGATGAAAGCCAGCTTTACAAATGTGTTGGAAACAGAATTTACAGTAAGTGGTCTTGTTGAAGACCAACGATACGAATTTAGAGTAATTGCAAGAAATGCAGCAGGTTGCTTGAGTGAACCATCTGAAAGTACAGGGCCCATTACTGCCAGAGATGAAATTGAAGCACCAGGGGCTTCACTGGATCCTAAATACAAAGATGTCATTGTTGTTCATGCTGGAGAAACCTTTGTTCTTGAAGCTGATATCCATGGAAAACCTATTCCTGACATTACATGGTCAAAAGATGGTAAAGACCTTGAAGAAGCAACCGCAAGAATGGAAATCAAATCTACCATTCAGAAAACAATTCTTACTGTCAAAGACTGTATAAGAGTAGATGGAGGTCACTATACTCTTAACCTCAAAAATGTTGGTGGCACAAAATCCATACCAATCACTGTTAAAGTGCTTGACAGGCCAGGACCTCCAGAAGGACCTTTGAAAGTTACAGGTGTCACTGCAGAAAAATGCTACTTGGCATGGGCTCCACCTTTACATGATGGCGGTTCTAGTATCTCACATTATATCATTGAGAAGAGAGAGACAAGCAGGCTTTCATGGACACAAGTAGCAACAGATGTGCAGGCTCTTAACCATAAAGTAACCAGACTCCTTGCTGGCAATGAGTACATTTTCCGTGTAATGGCAGTGAACAAATATGGAATTGGAGAACCCTTGGAATCTGAGCCAACTGTGGCTCGTAATCCATACAAACCCCCTGGTCCTCCTTCAACGCCTGAAGTTTCAGCAATCACAAAAGATTCAATGGTGGTAACTTGGGGTCGCCCAGAAGACAATGGGGGAGCTGAAATTGAAGGTTACATACTTGAAAAACGAGACAAAGATGGTATCCGGTGGACCAAATGCAATAAGAAAAGGCTGACGGACTTGCGATTCAGAGTAACAGGTCTTACCGATGGGCATTTCTATGAATTTAGAGTTTCTGCTGAAAATGCTGCAGGGGTAGGGGAACCCAGTGAGCCATCCATTTTCTATCGTGCTTGTGATGTATTATACCCACCAGGTCCACCAAGCAATCCAAAGGTTACAGACACTTCCAGGTCATCAGTTTCCCTTGCCTGGAGTAAGCCCATATATGATGGTGGTGCTCCAGTTAAGGGATATGTAGTAGAAGTAAAGGAAGTTGCCGCTGATGAATGGACTACCTGTACCCCACCAACAGGCCTACAAGCAAAACAGTTCACTGTAACAAAACTTAAAGAGAACCAGGAGTATAACTTCCGCATCTGTGCCATCAACTCAGAAGGAGTAGGAGAACCTGCTACTATACCTGGTACAGTCATAGCAGCGGACAAGATTGAACCTCCTGAAATTGAACTTGATGCAGATCTCAGAAAAGTAGTCACTGTACGTGCTAGTGGTACATTACGCCTGTTTGTCACCATAAAAGGAAGACCAGAACCTGAAGTTACATGGGAGAAAGCAGAAGGAAGAATTAGCGAGCGAACTCAGATTGAAGTCACCAGTTCCTATACAATGCTGGTCATTGATAATGTGAATAGATTTGATAGTGGTAGATACAATCTTACTTTAGAGAACAACAGTGGAAAAAAATCAGCTTTTGTTAATGTCAGAGTGCTTGATACACCTAGTGCACCTATAAACCTGACAATCAGAGAAGTGAAGAAAGATTTTGTAACATTAGCCTGGGAACCACCACTTATTGATGGTGGAGCTAAAATTACCAACTATGTAGTTGAAAAGCGAGAATCCACAAGAAAGGCATATGCCACTGTTACAAACAACTGCACTAAGAATTCCTTCAAAGTAACTCAACTACAAGAAGGATGTAATTATTACTTCCGTGTTCTAGCAGTAAATGAATATGGGGTTGGCTTACCAGCAGAAACACCTGACCCAGTTAAGGTTTCTGAACCACCTTCACCACCTGCAAAGGTCATTCTTGTTGATGTGACTCGCAACTCTGCTTCAATTAAATGGGAAAAGCCAGAGAGTGATGGTGGCAGTAAAATCACTGGTTATATAGTAGAAATGCAAACTAAAGGAAGTATAAAATGGAGTGCATGTACACAGGTGAAAACCTTAGAAGCAACAATAACAGGTCTAAGTATGGGAGAGGAGTACAGTTTCAGAGTGATTGCTGTTAATGAAAAAGGAAAAAGTGATCCAAGAGAACTTGGTGTCCCAGTCATTGCAAAAGATATTGAAATCCAGCCATCTGCTGAGCTTCTTTTCAATACATTCACTGTGAAAGCTGGAGATGATCTTAAGATTGATGTGCCATTCAAAGGGCGACCTCTTCCAACTGTTAGCTGGAAGAAGGATGGGAATCCCTTAAAAGAGACAACCAGAGTAAATATTCATACATCAAAGACTTCAACTTCACTGTCCATCAAGGAAGCTTCAAATGAAGATTTGGGACATTATGAATTACATCTTTCAAATACTGCTGGATCAACAACAGCTTCTTTAACTGTAGTTGTCCTTGACAGACCAGGACCACCTACTGATGTGCATATTGATGAAGTTAGTGCTGATAGTGTAACTCTGTCTTGGAAAGCTCCAGTATATGATGGTGGGTGCCATATTAGCAACTACATTGTGGAGAAGCGAGAAACCACCACAACGACATGGAGTGTAGTATCTGCAGCAGTAGCAAGAACATCAATTAAAGTATCTCAACTCACCACTGGGTCTGAATATCAGTTCCGTATTTGTGCAGAAAACCGCTATGGGAAAAGCACTTACATGAATTCTCCTTCTGTTGTAGCAGAGTATCCATTTAAGCCTCCAGGACCACCTGGAACTCCTCATGTGGCACATGCAACTAAAGCTTTCATGATTGTAACTTGGCAGGTACCAGTTAATGATGGAGGTAGCAGAGTACTAGGATATCACTTGGAGCGTAAAGAAAGAAGCAGTATTCTTTGGACAAAAGTCAACAAGAGCCTTATACCTGATACACAAATGAAAGTTACAGGACTTGATGAAGGGCTGCTGTATGAATATCGTGTTTATGCTGAAAACATTGCTGGAATAGGCAAATGCAGTAAGTCATGTGAGCCAGTTGCTGCAAGGGATCCATGTGATCCTCCTGGTCAACCAGAAGTTACTAATATTACAAGAACATGTGTCTCACTGAAATGGACTAAACCAGAATACGATGGTGGAGCTAAAGTAACAGGATATATTATTGAACGCAGAGAGATACCAGATGGTCGTTGGCTGAAGTGTAATTTTACTAATGTGCAAGAAACATACTTTGATGTAGGTGGACTTACAGAAGACCAGAGATACGAATTTCGTGTGATTGCAAAGAATGCTGCTGGACTTTTCAGTCAGCCATCTGAATCAACTGGACCTGTGACTGTAAAAGATGATGTGGAGGCTCCAAGAATTATGATGGATGCCAAATTCAGGGATGTTGTAGTTGTGAAAGCTGGAGAAGTGTTTAAGGTCAATGCTGACGTTGCAGGACGGCCAATACCAGTGATTATGTGGACAAAGGATGGCAAGGACCTTGAAGGAAAAGCTAGAGTTGAAATAGCCTCTACAGATTACACTACTGCAATAACTGTTAAGGACTGTATCCGAAGTGATTCAGGACAGTATTTACTAACATTACAAAATGTCGCAGGGACAAAATCTTTGGCAATTAACTGCAAAGTACTTGATAGACCTGGCTCACCAGCAGGCCCAATAGAAATAAATGGCCTTACTGCTGAAAAGTGCCACTTATCATGGGGACCCCCTCAAGAAAATGGTGGTGCAGATATTGATTATTATATTGTAGAAAAACGTGAGACCAGCAGGCTTGCATGGACCCTTTGTGAAGGAGAGCTTAGAACAACATCCTGTAAAGTGACAAAACTACTGAAGGGTAATGAGTATATTTTCAGAGTGATGGGAGTTAACAAATATGGTGTTGGTGAGCCTCTGGAAAGTGTTGCTGTCAAAGCCCTAGACCCATTTACTGTTCCAAGTCCACCTACATCTTTAGAGATCACCAATGTGAGCAAAGACTCAATAACTCTGTGTTGGGCAAGACCTGAGTCTGATGGAGGCAATGAGATCTCTGGCTATGTAATTGAAAGACGTGAGAAAACTAGCCTAAGATGGATTCGTGTAAACAAAAAGCCTGTTTATGATTTAAGAGTGAAATCATCTGGTCTCCGTGAAGGATGTGAATATGAATTCCGGGTTTATGCAGAAAATTCTGCTGGCCTCAGTCTTCCAAGTGAAACCACACCGCTGATTAAGGCAGAAGATCCAATCTTCTTACCATCTCCCCCATCTAAGCCTAAGATTATGGATTCCACAAGGTCAAATATCACAATTGGGTGGACAAAGCCACTGTTTGACGGAGGTGCTCCAGTAACGGGATACACAGTTGAGTACAAGAAAACTGATGAAACTGATTGGACCACTGCTATTCAGAACTTAAGAGGCACAGAATACACTATATCTGGATTAGCATCAGGCTCTGAGTATGTCTTTAGAGTGAAATCCATTAACAAAATGGGTGTCAGTGAACCAAGTGACGTCTCAGAACCTCAGATGGCAAAAGAAAGAGAAGAAGAACCTGCGTTTGATATTGACAGTGAAATGCGGAAGACTTTAATTGTAAAGGCTGGTGGATCATTCACAATGACTGTTCCTTTCAGAGGCAAACCAGTCCCAAATGTAACATGGAACAAACCAGACACTGACCTCCGTATACGAGCAAGTATTGATACTTCAGATAGTTGCACATCTCTTACTATTGAAAAAGCAACAAGAAATGATTCTGGAAAATACACATTAACATTGCAAAATGTCCTGAACACTGCTACCTTGACTTTAATTGTCAAAGTTCTTGATACTCCTGGCCCACCATCTAATATTGCAGTAAAAGACGTAACTAAAGAATCTGCTGTGTTAGCTTGGGATGTTCCTGAAAATGATGGTGGAGCACCTGTGAGGAACTATGTTATTGAAAAACGAGAAGCTAGCAAAAAAGCATGGGTCACTGTGACAAACAACTGTCATCGCCTTTCCTACAAAGTGACTGGCTTGCAAGAAGGTGCCATTTACTACTTCCAGGTTTCTGGAGAAAATGAGTATGGTGTTGGAGAGCCTTCTGAGACCAAGGAAGGAACAAAAATAACAGGTGAGTTTTACTAAGAAAAATATTTTTTAATATTTAAAGCAAAATGTGTCTCAAAATGTTTACTTCAAAGTAATAGAAGAAGCTTTAAATCTACTCACAGTAAAAAGATAATTTTGTGCTAGGCATCTTTGTGGTTTTGCAAATGAAAAAGAGCTAAGAAATACCTCAAATTTTACTCTTACTTGCATTTTACTTAAAATGTTTCTAATATACAAATTATTTCAACACACTTTTTCTCAATCCAGATGGTACTCCTGTGTAATTCCTAATAGAAAATGTAAATACTTGCTATCTTATCATCTGTTGCACTTTTTTTTTTCTCAGAAAAACCCAGCCCACCAGAAAAACTTGGAGTAACAAATGTCACAAAGGACAGCGTTTCTCTTTCATGGCTAAAACCAGAACATGATGGTGGAAGCAGAATTGTGAGCTACCTCATTGAAGGTCTTGAGAAAGGACAGCAAAAATGGGTTAAGTTTGCAGTTGTAAAGACAACTCATCATGCTGTTCATGGTCTTAAGGAGAATGTTGACTATTTCTTCAGAGTGTCTGCTGAAAACCAAGCTGGTTTAAGTGATCCTAAGGAACTACTAGTCCCTGTTACAGTTAAAGAACAATTAGGTATGTTTCCTGACATGAGACAAAGGTTGATATACATGAAATTGGATTCATATTTTAAAAGAATGAAATTTCTTAATGGTTTGAAAATGTTTTCTTTTTCAGAATCTCCTGAGATTGACATGAAGGGCTTCCCTCATAACACTGTATATATTCGAGCAGGATCAAACCTGAAAGTTGAAATTCCAGTTTCTGGAAAACCAGTGCCAAAGGTGACATTGTCTAGAGATGGTGTTCCACTGAAACCTACCATGAGATTTCACACAGAAACCACTGCAGAAAGTCTCATCATTAACCTTAAAGAAAGTGTGGCTGCTGATGCTGGCAGATATGATATTACTGCTGCCAACTCAAGTGGCACCACAAAATCATTTGTTAATATTGTCGTGCTGGATAGACCAGGTCCTCCTGTTGGTCCTGTTGTCCTTAGCGATATCACTGAAGAGAGTGTAACACTCAGATGGCAGCCACCAGCTTATGATGGTGGTAGTCAAGTTACCAACTATATTGTACTGAAAAGAGAAACAAGTACTGCTGCTTGGTCTGAAGTGTCTGCAACTGTTGCTAGAACTATTATTAAAGTTATGAAGCTCACAACAGGAGAAGAATACCAGTTCCGCATCAAAGCTGAGAACCGCTTTGGCATCAGTGATCACATAGACTCACAATGTGTGGTTGTCAAGCTTCCTTACAGTGAGTAATATACTTCTCATGCTATAGGTCAGTGTTTTAATGCTCTGATGTTGAAAACATAATTTTGTTAATAATTAAACACTTCTTTTTATATCATCAGCTACCCCTGGACCTCCTTCCACACCATGGGTCACAAATGTCACCCGAGAGAGTATTACTGTTGGATGGCATGAACCAGTCACTAATGGTGGCAGTGCAGTCACTGGATACCACCTGGAAATGAAAGACAGGAATAGCATATTATGGCAGAAGGCTAACAAGACCCTTATTCGCACAACTCACTTCAAAGTCACCACCATCAGTGCTGGCCTTATCTATGAATTTAGGGTTTATGCAGAAAATGCAGCTGGCATTGGAAAAGCAAGCCGTGCTTCTGATCCAGTCCTTGCAATTGATGCTTGTGGTATGTATGTTCTAGAAAATAAAGAAGCTCAACCATTTAAGTATTGCTTTGGTTTTGTTTCTTTGGGTTTTCTTTTCCCCCTGTGTGATATCCTGTGATGTACACTAAGCCAATATCCAAGCCAGCTGTTATTCATTAGCAATACTGTGATGTTTCCTACTGCAGAACCACCAAGAAACGTTCGTGTCTCAGATATTTCCAAGACTGCTATCACTCTGACATGGCAGAAGCCAGCATTTGATGGTGGTAGCAAGATCACTGGATACATCGTAGAAAAACGTGATCTTCCAGATGGCAGATGGACAAAAGCTAGCTTCACCAATGTTATTGAGACTCAATTCACAATATCTGGTCTGACACAGAATTCCCGGTATGAATTCCGGATCTTTGCTAAGAATGCCATTGGTTCCATTAGTAATCCCTCAGATGTTGTGGGTCCTATCACATGTGTTGATACATACGGTAAGTGCTTTGCAATGATATAACAGTGCTGTTTTGTGGCAGTATCAGTAGGAAGCTTAAAGGCAACACTGTTTTGTGCAACCATAGTTTTTTTAATATGGAAGGCTAGTTTACAGTGATTTATTCAATAAGCTTGAATAACTGTGACTATTTTGACATGATTGTAATGAACATCTTTGGCTGTATCTGCACTTTTAAAGTCTTATCATAGAATAGAATTGTAGAATCAACTAGGTTGGAAAAGTCTTTTAAGATCATCAAGTCCAACCACTACACCAGGACAGCCCCAGACCACCACTAAACCATGTCACTGAGGACCTCATCTATACATTTTTTGAACACTTTCAGGGAAAGCGGTTCCACCACTTCCCTGAGAAAATCTTTATTGTTTGAGCAACAGAAGTCTACCCATGCCCCATGGCCAAAGTGATTATATTTATACATGTGGTTGCCTTTTCTTGTTGGAATTAGTTCTAACTTGTTCTAGGTTTATGATTTAAGTTACACATGCTATCTTTACTTCAGTCTATAATTCTAAAATGCCTGTAATAAATTGCTTAAGTAAATTCACTTAAGTAAAGTACAGTTATTTTTGGCTTTATTAAATACAAGTCTAAAATATGTATGTTTTTAACTTATTCATATTTTTTCTTAAGGTGCACCTGAAATCGATGTGCCACCAGAATATACAGAAGTGGTGAAATATAAAGCAGGAACTTCCGTGAAGTTAAAACTAGGCATCTCGGGCAAGCCTATACCCACAATTGAGTGGTTCAAAAATAACAACGAGGTACAAACCAGTGCACTAGTGTCTATTGAAAACACAACAGAATTTGCTTCTATACTCATCAAGGATGCAACTCGACTGAACAGTGGCACCTATGAATTAAAATTGAAGAATGTCATGGGTTCAGCATCAGCTCATGTTAGACTACAGATACTTGGTATGTCTTAAGATACAACTGTATCATACTATGAAACAATAATTCAGTAATAAATACTTAACATCTTTCTTCTGCCTTCCACAGACAAGCCAGGACCCCCAGGTGGACCTATACAGTTTAAGACAGTCACTGCTGAAAAGATTACAATAACGTGGGACCCGCCAGTGGATGATGGCGGTGCACCTGTAACACACTATGTTGTTGAAAAGCGGGAGACAAGTCGGGTTGTATGGTCTTTAATTTCTGAAAAACTGGAGGGGTGTATCATAACTACAACAAAACTTATCAAAGGAAATGAATATGTGTTCCGTGTCCGTGGTGTAAACAAGTTTGGAGTTGGTGATCCACTGGAGTCTGAACCCATTATAGCCAAAAATTCATTTGGTAAGAAGCATATAAAATAACTTATGTAACTCAATCATCTTGTGTATTATTTGTAAGTGGTACTGATCTACTGCTATATTTTTTTATTCAGTTACACCTGGACCACCTAGTGTACCAGAAGTCACAATGATAACCAAAAATTCTATGACCGTTGTCTGGAATAGGCCCACTGTTGATGGAGGCAGTGAAATATCAGGATATTTTCTTGAGAAGCGTGACAAGAAGAGTCTGAGTTGGTTCAAGGTTACTAAAGAAACCATCCGGGACACCAGACAAAAAGTAACAGGCCTGACTGAAAACAGTGAATATCATTTCCGAGTTTGTGCTGTCAATGCTGCTGGACAAGGGCCATTCTCTGAAGCTTCTGATTTCTACAAAGCCGCAGATCCTGTTGGTAAGATACATGCAGTATTCCTAATTGGTTAGAAATCAATGGACAATGAGCAATTAGGATGGGATTGCACTAACAGAACTGAGGGCAGATTTTATTCCTTTTTATGGTTAATAGTAAATATGGTTTCTCTTTTGTCTCCTTCTCTCCCCCGTAAACTATCACTTACAGATAAGCCAGGTTCACCAACAAAGCTGAAGGTTGTGGATACAACCAAGACATCTGTCACCCTTGGCTGGGTTAAACCTGCTTATGATGGAGGAAGTCCAATTACCAGCTATGTGGTGGAGAAAAGAGAAGGTGAAGAGCAAGAATGGACTGTAGTCAGTACTAAGGGAGAAGTGAGAACAACTGAGTATGTTGTATCCCACCTTCAGCCAAGTGTTAATTATTATTTCCGCGTGTCTGCTATAAATTGTGCTGGACAAGGAGAGCCTATTGAAATGATGGAACCCGTTCAAGCTAAAGATATTCTCGGTACTTTTACATTTTTCTGTTTTGGTTTTTTGTTTATTTGTTGGATTTTTTTCAAAGCATTTCTTATTTTACATTCCAAGCATGGATTATTAATTTTTACTTATTTCCACAGTGGCACCAGAGATTGATCTGGATGTTGCTCTCCAGACCTCTATTATTGCTAAAGCGGGTGAAGATGTGCAAATGATGATTCCATTCAAAGGAAGACCTCCTCCAACAGTCACATGGAGAAAGGGTGACAAGAATCTTGGGATTGATGAAAGATATATCATCCAGAACACAGAATCATCTACACTACTTACTATTCCGCAAGTTACCCGAAATGATACAGGAAAATATGTTCTTACAATAGAAAATGGAGTTGGAGAAGCAAAATCCACATTTGTGAATGTAAAAGTACTTGACACACCATCTGCCTGCCAGAAGCTGCAGCTTAAGCATGTTTCCCGTGGCACAGTTACACTGGTATGGGAGCCACCTCTCATCAATGGTGGTTCTGAAATAACAAATTATGTTGTTGAAAAAAGAGATGCTACAAAGAGGGCCTGGTCGACTGTAACAACAAAGTGTTCTCATACTACCTTTAAGCTAACTAACCTGTCAGAGAAGACTGCATTCTTCTTCCGTGTTCTTGCTGAAAATGAAATTGGACTGGGTGAACCTTGTGAGACATCTGAACCAGTGAAAGCTGCAGACATACCTGGACCTGTAAAAGACCTAGCCATGAAAGATTCTACAAAGACATCTGTTAAATTGCAATGGAGCAAACCTGACTATGATGGTGGTAGCATTATATCAGACTATGTTATTGAAAAGAAATTGCAGGAAGAAAAAGAATGGACATATGCAGGCACAAGCAAAAGCTGTGAATTTGAAGTTGAAAAACTTAAGGAGCTTTCTGTCATGGAATTCAGGGTCTTTGCTAAAAATGAAAAAGGCAAGAGTGACAGTGTTACTGTTGGACCCATTACAGTGAAAGAACATATAATAACACCTGAAGCTGACCTTTCTGATATTCCTGGAGGTCAAATTTCAGTAAGAATTGGACATAACCTGCTTATTGAATTACCCTTTAAAGGTAAACCTAAGCCATCAATGAGCTGGCTGAAGGACAATCTCCCTCTAAAGGAAACTGAACATCTTCGTTTCAAGAAAACTGAAAACAAAATAAGCTTAAGCATCAAGAACGTGAAAAAGGAGCATGGTGGCAAATATACTTTAATTCTTGACAATGTAGTCTGCAGAAAAACATTCACAATCACTGTCATCACTCTTGGGCCTCCATCAAAGCCAAAAGCACCTTTAAGACTAGATGAAATCAAAGCAGATAGTGTAGTTTTGTCATGGGAAGCTCCTGAAGATGATGGTGGAGGAGAAATTACTGGCTACAGTATTGAGAAGAGAGAAACTTCACAAATGAACTGGAAATTGGTGTGTTCAAGTGCTGCAAGAACAACCTTCAAAGTACCAAACCTTGTTAAAGACATTGAATATCAGTTTAGAGTTCGTGCAGAAAACAGATATGGAGTGAGTCCACCTCTTGTCTCAGCGGATGTTGTGGCAAAACATCAGTTTAGACCACCAGGTGCCCCAGGCAAGCCTGTTGTATACAACATAACCGCTGATGGAATGACCATATCTTGGGATGCTCCTGTTTATGATGGCGGCTCAGAGATTATTGGATACCATGTTGAAAAGAAGGAAAGAAACAGTATTTTGTGGCAAAAGGTTAATGTTGCATTAATATCTAGCAGAGAATACAGGATTACCGGACTGCTTGAGGGCCTGGATTACCAGTTCCAAGTATACGCTGAAAACGCTGCAGGTCTAAGCCGAGCTAGTGAGCCAAGCAAATTTACTTTGGCAGTCTCTCCAGTGGGTGAGTGAATGATCAATCCAAGAAAATGTTGTCCTTGTGGAATATGGTGTGAGTAGTAATAAAATAAATTTTAATTCTTTTCCTTTCAGACCCACCTGGTACTCCCGATTACATTGATGTTACCAGGGAAACAGTCACCCTTAAATGGACCCCACCACTGCGTGATGGAGGCAGTAAGATTGTGGCTTACAGCATTGAGAAACGGCAAGGAAGTGAAGACCGTTGGCTCAGATGTAACTTTACTGACGTCAGTGAATGCCAATATACAGTTACAGGACTCAGTTCAGGTGACAGATATGAATTTAGAGTGCTTGCAAGAAATGCTGTTGGTACAATCAGCCCTCCTTCACAGTCTTCAGGCTATATCATGACCAGAGATGAAAACGGTAAGCATTATTCCTTAATATACTTGTATTTGGGTACTGAAGCCAGCTAGAGCTTCTGGCTGTAGTGGTGGGAAATAGGAGGCCAAGGGAGGTGGAATGTGTGACTGAGGTCCTTCCAGTCAACTCAGAACATTTCTGTTTGTACTTTAAGGTGGAAGGGTCTAAATTAAAGACCCAAATCTGGCAGACATAGGTAATCAATTGCTGAAAGGCATGGCACTCTATATTTTTGCTGGATAAGCAGCAGTAGGAAAGTTGGAAACAAATCATAAACTCTGCATCATATTCTGATGCACTGAATTTAGAAATGAAAATGTGTCTCAGGTAGCTTAGCATACTGTAACAGCATATATTACTGGTGTCTTTCGTCTTAATATGATGCATTTTGTACTTAGGGGAAAAATAAGTTTACAGTTCATATAAAAACTGCTTTTTAGAAAATACCAGAAAGAATTCTATATATAACAATCTTTTATAATTAGTACATTGAAAATTTTATCAGGAAAAAATACTGAGCTATATAGGAACTGAATTATATTTTCCTTTTTTAGTTGCTCCAACAATTGAATTTGGCCCTGAGCACTTTGAAGGACTTACTGTTAAAGCTGGAGAGAGCATTAGACTTAAAGCTCTAATCAAAGGACGTCCAGTACCTAAGGTGACATGGTTTAAAGATGGTAAGGAGATTGAGAAAATAATGAATATAGAAATAACTACTGCTATTGGATATAGCACAATCTTCATCAGAGATGCTATCCGGGATCATCGTGGAGTGTACACAGTAGAAGCCAAAAATGCATCAGGCACTAAACGAGAAGATATTACCATCAGAGTACAAGGTACTGCACCAAACACTTTCAGCATGGTCTTTTAAAATAGTATCTTTTTCTAAGTGGTAACAAGTTGTAATTCTGAACCTTTAAAATTTCAGACACACCAGGAAAAGTTGGTGGACCAATACGATTCACAAACATTACTGGAGAGAAAGTCACATTATGGTGGGAGCCTCCAGCTAATGATGGTTGCGCTTCTATTTCCCACTACATAATTGAAAAACGTGAAACCAGCAGAATTGCTTGGGCATTAGTTGAAGATAAATGTGAAGCTTGCAGCTACACAGCACTTAAATTAATTAAAGGAAATGAGTACCAGTTCCGTGTCTCTGCAGTGAACAAATTTGGAGTTGGCAGACCATTGGAGTCTGATCCAGTTACCGCACAAATACCTTACAGTAAGTCTCCACCTCATCCTCTAGAAATAACTGTGGAGTTGCCAGCTTCTCTTTCTAATGACATTTTTCTCTTTTTAGCTATCCCTGATGCACCAGGGACTCCAGAGCCTACCAACATAACAGGAGACAGTATCACACTCACATGGGCAAGACCAGCATCAGATGGTGGAAGCGAGATAAATGAGTATATTCTAGAAAGGAGAGAAAAGAAGAGCATGCGCTGGGTTAAAGTATCCAGTAAGAGGCCTATTACTGAGAACAGACACAGAGTAACTGGCCTTATTGAAGGCAATGAGTATGAGTTCCATGTCATGGCTGAAAATGCTGCAGGAGTTGGACCTCCAAGTGATGTTTCAAAACTGATTAAATGTAGAGAACCAGTCAGCCCACCAAGTGCTCCTAATGTTGTGAAGGTGACAGATACATCAAAGACTAGTGTAAGCTTGGAGTGGACCAAGCCAGTTTTTGATGGAGGCATGGAAATAATTGGATACATCATTGAGATGTGCAAAGCCAATCTTGAAGCATGGCAGAAAGTCAATGCAGAGACTGTTCTTGCTACTAAATATACCGTTGTTGATTTGGAGGCAGGAGAACACTACAAGTTCAGAGTTAGTGCTGTCAATGGTGCTGGCAAAGGAGAAAGTTGTGAAATTCCTGCTTCAGTTCAAACTGTGGACAGGCTTTCTGCACCTGAAATTGATATTGATGCAAACTTCAAGCAGACTCATATTGTAAGAGCAGGTGCAAGCATTCGTCTATTTATTGCCTTCTCTGGAAGACCTGTTCCTACTGCTGTATGGTCCAAAGCAGATGCTAATCTCAGCTTGCGTGCTGACATTCAAACAACTGATTCATTCAGCACATTGACTGTGGAGGAATGCAATAGAAATGATGCTGGCAAGTATGTCTTTACTGTGGAAAACAACAGTGGAAGTAAGTCTATTACATTTACTGTCAAGGTTTTGGACACACCTGGTCCACCAGGTCCTATTACATTTAAAGATGTGACTCGAAGTTCTATAACTTTAATGTGGGATGCTCCTGTTCTGGATGGAGGTTCACGTATCCATCACTACATTGTGGAAAAACGAGAAGCAAGCCGTCGTAGCTGGCAAGTGGTGAGTTCAAAATGCACTCGACAAATCTTTAAGGTCTCTGATCTGGCTGAAGGTATGCCGTATTACTACCGAGTGTCAGCAGAAAATGAGTACGGTGTAGGTGAACCCTGTGAATTAACAGAACCAGTTGTAGCCACAGAAGAACCTGCTCCACCTAAGAGACTAGATATTGTTGATACAACCAAATCTTCTGCAGTTTTAGCTTGGCTTAAACCTGATCATGATGGTGGTAGCCGTGTTACTGGATACCTTCTTGAAATGAAACAAAAAGGATCTGACTCCTGGATTGCAGCTGGACAAACCAAACAACTTACTTTCACTGTTGAAGGCCTCATGGAGAACACCGAATATGAGTTCCGGGTCAAGGCAAGGAATGATGCTGGCTACAGTGCACCGAGAGAAGCTTTCTCTTCTGTTATTATTAAGGAGCCACAGATTGAACCAACAGCAGATCTCAGCGAAATAAGCAGACAGCTCATAACATGCAAGGCTGGAAGCACCTTTACTATTGATATACCAATCAGTGGGCGCCCAGCTCCAAAAGTAACATGGAAACTTGAGGAGATGCGGCTGAAGGAAACTGAGAGAGTGACTATCAAGACAACAAAAGACAGAACCACACTGACTGTAAAGGACAGTATGAGAGGTGACTCTGGTAAATACTACCTCACACTTGAAAACACTGCTGGTGTGAAAACATTTGCTGTCACAGTGGTGGTCATAGGAAGGCCAGGTCCTGTCACTGGCCCAATTGAAATATCATCTGTCTCTGCTGAATCCTGTGTGTTGACCTGGAAAGAACCTGAAGATGATGGTGGCAGTGAGATTACAAACTACATTGTAGAAAAACGTGAATCTGGCACAACAGCATGGCAGCTGGTAAATTCCAGTGTGAAACGTACACAAGTCAAAGTCACTCATCTCACAAAATACCAGGAGTACAGTTTCCGAATAAGCTCAGAAAACAGATTTGGTGTTAGCAAACCACTTGAATCAAAACCAATAGTTGCTGAACATCCATTCGGTAAGTGAAACACTTTTCAAAATACGTCCTTTTTCTCTGACTGAAGTATTTGTAACAACTAACGTTTTCCTCCCCTCCCCATCTTTTTTTTGTTAGTCCCACCAAGCCCACCTTCAAGGCCAGAAGTCTATTCTGTGTCTGCAACTGCCATGGCCATTCGCTGGGAGGAACCCTATCATGACGGTGGGAGCAAAGTCATTGGATATTGGGTTGAAAAGAAGGAACGCAACACCATCCTTTGGGTGAAGGAGAACAAAGTGCCATGCTGTGAATGCAACTACAAAGTCATGGGATTGGTGGAAGGTCTAGAATATCAATTCAGAACATATGCTTTAAATGCTGCTGGTGTTAGCAAAGCTAGTGAAGCTTCCAGACCTGTAGTGGCTCAAAATCCAGTTGGTAAGTATTATTTTTAGGGGTACGTTGTTATTTAAGCTTAAATAGAATTGCGTTTCTTATTTTTCTGTTATATTCCTCCAGATCCACCAGGGAGACCAGAAGTAACAGATGTCACCAGATCTACAGTGTCACTGAGCTGGTCAGCACCCCTTTATGATGGTGGAAGCAAAATTATCGGCTATATTATAGAGCGCAAACCATATAATGAATCTGGTGATGGACGCTGGCTGAAATGCAATTATACCATTGTCTCAGAAAACTTTTTTACTGTGACAGCTCTTAGTGAAGATGAAGCATATGAATTCCGTGTACTAGCAAAGAATGCTGCTGGTGTGATTAGCAAAGGATCCGAATCAACTGGTGCTGTCATTTGCAGAGATGAATACTGTAAGATATATTCACTTGGGATAATTAAAACCATAATATTCTATTTTTAGTACTGTCATGTAATTTGTTTTTAATCTCTTTTTCCTTATGACAGCACCACCAAAGGCTGAACTTGATGCCAGACTGCAGGGAGAAGTTGTGACCATCAGGGCTGGATCAGATCTTGTTCTCGATGCAGCCATTGGTGGGAAACCAGAACCAAAAGTCTTCTGGTCCAAAGGTGACAGGGAATTGGATCTATGTGAAAAGATATCTCTGCAATATACCAGCAAACGAGCCATTGCAATTATCAAGTTCTGTGACAGAAGTGATAGTGGAAAATACACTCTAACAGTTAAAAATGCCAGTGGGATGAAACAAATTTCTGTTATTGTCAAAGTGCTTGGTATGTATCCCATGATTAATATTCACACTTAGCATATAAAAACCCCACATTCTTTTAAATAAGAGTGAGATGCTTTTCCTTAGCTGCTAGTAACAACACTTATTTTCATCTTTACCCAGATTCACCAGGTCCATGCGCAGGCAAGATCACAGTTAGCAGAGTAACAGAAGAGAAATGTACTCTGGCATGGAACATTCCTGAGGAAGATGGAGGAGCACAAATCACTCACTATATTGTAGAAAGGCGTGAAACCAGCAGACTTCACTGGGTTATTGTTGAGGCTGAATGCCAGACTTTATCATATGTAGTAACAAAACTTATCAAAAATAATGAATACATCTTCCGTGTGAGAGCTGTCAATAAATATGGACCAGGTGTTCCACTTGAAACAGAACCTGTGATTGCCAGAAATGCTTTCAGTGAGTATTATCTTCCATTCTGCATAAGAAATTGTGGAATATTTCTCATAGGTAAAAAACTTTTTAAATTATAATCACTTTTTCCACCTCATTATTTTATTTTTTTTTTTTTTTTCCCAAAAACCCAGCTATCCCATCACAGCCTGGTGCTCCTGAAGAAGTGAGTGTTGGCAAGGAACATATCATTATTCAGTGGACAAAACCAGAATCAGATGGCGGCAATGAGATTAAGGACTATCTTGTGGACAAACGTGAAAGGAAAAGTCTGCGCTGGACACGAGTGAACAGAGATTACACGGTTTATGATACCAGACTGAAAGTCACTGGTCTCATGGAAGGCAGCCAGTACCAGTTCCGTGTTACTGCAGTGAATGCTGCTGGGAACAGCGAGCCTAGTGAAGCTTCACAATACATGTTATGTAAAGAACCATCATGTAAGTTACCACATTTAAAATGTATTTAATATTTACTTATAATAATGGAGCATAAAGCCACAATGACACTTTGACTGAGATATCCAAAACCACATATAATCTCACTGAACTAGCTAGAATAAACTAATAAACTTAAAAGCAGTTACAGTTAGTTTTAAATGCATTTAGCATTTATCTGTTTAGAAATTGATTTTTACTGTAAAACGTTTCCTGCACCCATGTGAAATGCATTTTCTTCTTTTTCAAAGATACTCCTGCACAACCTTCAGCTCCAAGAGTTGTGGATACTACTAAGCACAGCATAAGTTTAGCATGGTCAAAGCCCACATATGACGGTGGTGCTGACATCTTAGGCTATGTTCTTGAAATGAAAGAAGAAGGTACTGAACAGTGGTATCGACCACATGCAACTGCCACTCTGAGGAATGCTGAGTTCACTGTGACTGGTCTTAAAACAACCCAGAAATACCAATTTAGAGTTGCTGCCACAAATGTGAATGGTATGAGTGAATTTAGTGAATCATCAGCAGAAATAGAACCTGTGGAAAGAATAGGTAATTTGAAAACTTAATGTCTTAATGTATATTTTAAGGAATAATTATATTTTCCTTTAGAACTACTGAAAGATTAATTCATTCCATATTTCTTACACCTTTCATCAGAAATACCTGAACTTGAGCTTGCTGAGGACCTAAAGAAGACAGTTACAGTCAGAGCTGGTGGTTCCCTGCGCCTAATGGTTTCTGTATCTGGCAGACCTGCTCCTGTAATCACGTGGAGCAAGGAGGGTGTTGACCTTGTAAGTCGAGCTATTATTGACACTACAGACAGCTACACTCTTCTTGTTGTGGATAAAGTTAATCGGTATGATGCTGGAAAGTACGTCATTGAGGCTGAAAATCAATCAGGAAAAAAATCTGCAACTATTTCTGTAAGAGTGTATGGTAAGTACTGTTACAATTGTATATTGGCATTTCATCACACATAGTGCACATTGCTCAGGAACAAGAATCATTCACTTCCAAAGGAAGTCTGCAGTTTAAATAACATGAAAATATTTGGGAATTCAGAGAAACAATCTAATCCAAAGTGAAATGCATAGTTTCTAAAGCTGTGCTAGCTTATAAATCAGATGCCAGAGTTGTTTTTTATGCAGAAGCAGTCATTGGCTGTAAAAGGAAAGGATCCAAAAGGAAGAAAAAAAATCTTTTTTTGTTTGTTTGTTTTAGATACACCTGGTCCACCAGCTGCAGTGAGAATTAAGGAAGCATCAAAAGATTCTGTGACACTTACTTGGGATATTCCAACCATTGATGGTGGAGCCCCTGTCAACAATTATATAATTGAGAAACGTGAAGCCTCCATGAGAGCATACAAGACCGTCACTACCAAATGCAGCAAGACATTTTATAGAGTAACTGGACTTCTAGAAGGAGCTTTGTATTATTTCAGAGTACTACCAGAAAACATTTATGGCATCGGTGAAGCTTGTGAAACATCTGATGCAGTACTAGTATCTGATGTCCCCATGGTGCCACAAAAACTCGAAGTGATTGACACCACTAAATCAACTGTTACTCTTGCATGGGAGAAACCACCCCATGATGGTGGCAGCAGGTTGACTGGCTATGTTATTGAGGCCAGCAAAGCTGGAACAGAAAGATGGTTGAAGGTAGTGACACTGAAGCCTACCGTCTATGAGCATACAATTATCTCTCTTAATGAAGGTGAACAGTATTTGTTCAGGGTCAGAGCACAGAATCAGAAGGGTGTGTCAGAACCACGAGAGATTGTCACAGCAGTGACAGTACAAGACCAAAAAGGTAGGTATATACTGTTCAAAAAAACCAGGGTGAAGCTTACATGAAATAAATGTGATATTTATAAAATGGATGTTTAAATTCTCATTATTTTCTTTTCTAAGTTCTACCAACAATTGACTTCACTGGAATACCTCAGAAGACAATTCATGTACCTGCTGGCAAGCCCATTGAATTAGCTATTCCAATTGAAGGACGACCACCTCCAGCTGTATCTTGGTTCTTTGCTGGTTCTAAACTAAAAGAATCAGAACGCATCAAAGTGGAGACTGTTGCAAAAATGACTAAATTAACTGTGCGTGAGACCACCATACATGACACTGGAGAGTATACACTTGAACTAAAGAACACAACTGGAACAGTTACTGATACGATAAAGGTTATAATCCTTGGTAAGAGTTTATGGAAATAATTGTTCATGCTCTTAATCCATCTGAGCTTTGTTACATCAGCAATATGATTCCTTTTCTTCACTTTTCTAGACAAACCTGGACCACCTGTTGGACCTATCCGAATTGATGAAGTTGATGCAAATTATGTAACCATTTCCTGGGAGCCACCTGAACTGGATGGTGGAGCTACCCTCAGTGGCTATGTGGTAGAACAGCGTGATGCTCACCGCCCTGGATGGCTGCCAGTTTCAGAGTCAGTAACCAGGACAATGTTTAAGTTCACCAGACTTGTTGAAGGTGCAGAATATGTGTTCCGCGTGGCTGCTACAAACCGCTTTGGAATTGGATCTTACCTGCAGTCTGAAATTATAGAATGCAAGAGCAGAATCCGTAAGTCTGAATTTTTGTTTATTTTCTACCTTTAAAAATAAAAATATATATTTAAATGGGCTTCTATATCCACACATAGATAAATATTTTCTAGATGTTACTGCTTCCTTTTGCCAGATAAAATGTTACATTATGATGCACAGTATTCTTCTTTCATTTCCTGAGAAAAAATGGCATCCATAAATCGATGTAGAATTTACAGATGTACTGCACAGAACCTGGATGATAAACTTGGATTTTCTGCTCAGGTCTATGACTAGCTTTCAAAAAATTGTTTCACCCCATAAAAAAACAGTATTTCACTGACCTAGTTTGTAAAATACTTTGATATCTGCTGATAAAAAGAGTTTGATAGGACACTGATATTACACTGTCATTCACAGTATGTTGCATGCTGCTAATGTGTAGAATCATTTGACGCTTTCTTCACTAATTCTGTGTTATGTTTTTATAGGTATTCCTGGTCCTCCTGGCACTCCAGAAGTGTTTGATATTTCTAGAGATGGCATGACATTAACTTGGTATCCTCCAGAAGATGATGGTGACTCACAGATTACTGGTTATATTGTGGAACGCAAAGAAGTTAGAGCAGATAGGTGGATCCGTGTAAATAAAGTTCCAGTCACTATGACTCGTTACCGTTCCACTGGCTTGGTTGAAGGATTAGAATATGAGCACCGAGTCACTGCAATCAATGCCAGAGGCACTGGGAAACCCAGCCGTCCTTCCAAGTCTGCTGTTGCCAGAGATCCAATTGGTAAGTGATTTCCTATGTAGATTAAGCTCATTCTGGCAGAAGAGAATGACACTAGTAAAAATAACTCTTCTCCTTTTTTTTTTTTTTTTTTTTGTTTCTAATTCGGGAATTTATCTGGGTGTATTAACAAATCAGATTCTTACTGGAGAAGACCAAGAAAATATTAGTGAAAATCTTTCATTCTAAGTTTTCCTGTATAAATCTAATAGATGTATTTTAAATATTCATTAACAAGATCCCACTCTCCCATCTGATCTTCTCTTCCAGCTCCTCCAGGTAAACCTCAGAATCCAAGAGTAACTGATACAACAAGAACATCTGTCTCCCTGGCTTGGAGTCCACCAGAAGATGAAGGTGGTTCTAAAGTTACTGGCTACTTAATTGAGATGCAGAAGGTTGATCAATTTGAATGGACCAAATGCAATACCACACCAACCAAGATTCGTGAATACACCTTGACACATCTACCCCAGGGCGCAGAGTACAGATTCCGTGTACTAGCCTGTAATGCTGGTGGACCAGGAGAACCTGCTGATGTGCCAGGAACCGTCAAAATAACAGAAATGCTTGGTAAGACACTTCAAGTCTTAACTATCATTGAAATTTGTCCTAAAAATATATTTGGCTAAAGCAGGTATGATTTCATCTGCAAAACACACATAGCATGATGTTATGTGGGTTTTTTTCCAGAATATCCTGACTATGAACTTGATGAAAAATACCAGGAAGGTCTCATGGTGAGACAAGGTGGAGTTATCAGGCTTACAATACCCATTAAGGGTAAGCCCATCCCAATATGCAAATGGACAAAAGAAGGACATGATATCAGCAAAAGGGCCATGATTGCGACTTCTGACACTCACACAGAACTTGTGATCAAGGATGCAGAAAGAGAAGATTCAGGCACCTATGATTTGGCACTTGAAAACAAGTGTGGCAAAAAAGCTGTGTATATTAAAGTCAGAGTGATTGGCATTCCGAATCCACCAGAAGGGCCTCTTGAGTATGATGATATACAAGCTCGTTCCGTCAGAGTTAGCTGGAGACCTCCCACAGATGATGGTGGTGCAGATATCCTAGGTTACATTGTTGAGAGACGAGAAGTACCAAAGACTGCCTGGTACACTGTTGACTCTAGAGTGAAAGGGACATCACTGGTGGTGAAAGGGCTAAAAGAAAATGTGGAATATCACTTCCGTGTTTCTGCTGAAAACCATTTCGGTATTAGCAAATCTCTCAAATCTGAAGAACCAGCAGTGCCAAAGACACCTCTAAGTAAGTCCCCTTTTATATCTTTTTTAAAAACAATTTTTAATTACTACATTATGGTTCTGAAAGCGCAATAGTATATGCAAATGTTTTTTATGCTATAGCACTATTATTTCTATCATTTTTGTTACAATTACTAACAGACCCTCCAGAGCCTCCAAACAACCCACCTGAAGTGCTTGATGTTACAAAGAGTTCTGTCAACTTGTCCTGGGCCAGACCTAAAGATGATGGTGGTTCCCGTGTAACTGGCTACTACATTGAACGTAAAGAGACATCTACAGAAAAATGGGTCCGGCATAATAAGACACAGATTACCACTACAATGTACACAGTCACAGGACTTGTTCCAGATGCTGAATATCAATTCCGTATCATTGCGCAAAATGACATAGGTGAAAGTGAAGCAAGTCCTGCTTCTGAACCAGTTGTATGCAAGGATCCATTTGGTAAGAAAATGTTTGCATTAACAGATCTTCTGAAGAGCAGCTTTAAAGAGCAGTGACATTTAGAGAGGAATTTATTTTCTGTATCTATTTTACTTTTTAGACAAACCAAGCCAACCTGGAGAAATTGAGATCACTTCTATATTTAAGGACAGCATTACATTAGAATGGGAACGACCTGAAAGTGATGGTGGCAAAGAGATCCTTGGCTATTGGGTTGAATATCGCCAGTCTGGAGAAAGCACCTGGAAAAAATGCAATAAAGAACGCATCAAGGACAGGCAGTTTACAGTAGGAGGTTTATTAGAGGCTACAGAGTATGAGTTCCGTGTTTTTGCAGAAAATCAGACTGGCCTCAGCAGACCTCGAAGGACTGCTATGGCAGTGAAAACTAAATTAACATGTAAGCAAAACCATATTGTCATATTTCCTGTGATATTGTTGTGATTTGCTGTGTCATAAACCACAGTGCTCCTGCACTTAACATGCTACCTATTTGTTTTACATGCTGTTTGCCAACATGGCTGTCCTAAAGCAAACTCTTTCTACTGTAAGACACACAAGTATAAATGAAAAGTAATTTCCAGTAATATAGTAATAGAGGAAAATTTCATAGTAATCTTAATCATTTTAAAATTTTCTTTGCTGTAGCTGGAGAAGCACCTGCCATCAAAAAAGAAATGCAGGATGTTACAACTAAACTGGGCGAAGCAGCTCAGCTGACATGCCAGATTGTTGGGAGACCTTTGCCTGATATTAAATGGTACCGCTTTGGCAAAGAACTGGTGCAAAGCCGAAAATACAAAATGTCATCTGATGGTCGCAATCATACTCTGACAGTAATGACAGATGAACAGGAGGATGAAGGTCTCTACACTTGTATGGCTACCAATGATGTCGGAGAAATTGAAACAAGTGGCAAGCTATTGTTGCAGGCTCCTCCTCAGTTCCACCCTGGCTTCCCATTGAAAGAGAAGTACTATGCAGGTGCAGGTGGCACCCTCCGCCTCCACGTCGTGTATATTGGCCGACCAGTACCAGCAATAACTTGGTTCTACGGCAACAAACCTTTGAGAGGATCGGAAACAGTTACTATCGAGAACACAGAGCATTATACTCATCTTGCTATGAAGAACGTCCAACACAAGGCTCATGCTGGGAAATACAAAGTGCAACTCAGTAACATATTTGGAACAGTTGACACAGTGCTTAATGTGGAAGTACAAGGTAATTAATTTTATTTTCCGTATTTTTGTGGAATATTTTCTGAAATATTTGCTGGCAAAATAACTAAAAATGTCATGCTTTTTCTTTTACAGATAAGCCAGATAAACCAGTAGGGCCAATTGTTATAGAGTCTATACTGAAGAATTCAGTGGTGATAAGCTGGAAACCACCGGAGGATGATGGAGGTGCTATGATAACCAGTTACATCATAGAGAAACGTGAAGCCAAGGAAGGAGCAGAATGGCAACTTGTATCTTCAAACATTTCAGGCACAACCTGTAGAATTGTTAATCTAACTGAAAATGCAGGCTATTATTTCCGTGTTTCTGCTCAGAACACATATGGCATTAGTGAAGCACTGGAGGTTTCATCAGTTGTTGTTATGAAGCCTCCATTTGGTAAGTAGACGACAAAATATCAACTTCTGTGTGCCCCTGTAATTACAAAGGCAAGCTCATTTCTGGTTTTGCACTTTTTTATTCGTTACAGAAAAACCAGGACAACCTGGTCAGCCAGTAGTAAGTGCTGTCACAAAGGATTCTTGTGTTGTCTCATGGAAGCCACCTGCAAGTGATGGTGGTGCAAAGATTAGAACTTACTATCTTGAGAAGCGTGAGAAAAAACAGAACAAGTGGATTTCTGTTACGACAGATGAAATTCGTGAAACAGTCTATTCTGTGAAAGATCTTATTGAAGGTCTCGAATACGAGTTCCGTGTCAAATGTGAAAATCTCGGTGGTGAAAGTGAGTGGAGTGAGGTGTCACAACCAGTCACTCCCAAATCTGATGTACCAATTCAGGCTCCACATTTCAAGGAAGAACTGAGGAATTTGAATGTCAAATTTCAAGCTAATGCCACATTTGTCTGCAAAGTCACTGGTCATCCTAAACCAATTGTCAAGTGGTACAGACAGGGCAAAGAAATCATGCCAGATGGTGAAAAGATCAAGATACAGGAATTCAAGGGTGGATATCACCAGCTGGTCATCACAAATGTAACAGATGATGATGCCACAGTGTATCAAGTTAGAGCTACCAACCAAGGAGGATCTGTGTCTGGGACTGCCTCTCTGGATGTTGAAGGTGAATGAAGGGTCTTTATTCCTAAGACAAAGTTTTTTTAAGCTTTGAATATTTAGATTACTGGTGCTCTTCTCATGCACTTCTGGTCATGTGTTGTTTTCTCTTTCTCTTTCTATTCCAGTTCCCGCAAAGATTCACTTGCCCAAAAACCTGGAAGGCATGGGAGCTGTTCATGCCCTCCGAGGGGAAGTAGTGAGCATCAAGATTCCATTCAGCGGCAAGCCTACCCCTGTGATCACATGGCAGAAGGGACAAGACCTCATTGATACTAATGGACACTACCAAGTCATTGTTACACGATCATTCACATCTCTTGTTTTCCCAAATGGTGTTGACAGAAAAGATGCAGGATTTTACATTGTTTGTGCCAAAAACAGGTTTGGAATTGATCAAAAAACAGTTGAATTAGATGTAGCTGATGTGCCTGATCCACCAAGAGGTTTGAAGGTAACTGACATTTCAAGGGATTCAGTTAACTTAACGTGGAATGAACCAGCTACTGATGGTGGAAGCAGAATTATAAACTACATTATTGAGAAACGTGCTACAACAGCAGAGCAATGGATTCGTGTTGCACAGGCTCGTGATACACGATACACAGTGGTGAACCTTTTTGGCAAAACCACTTACCAGTTCCGCGTAATTGCAGAAAACAAGTTTGGCCAAAGCCAGCCTTCTGAACCTACTGATCCAATTATAACAAAAGAAGATAAGACCAGAGTAACAAACTATGATGAAGAAGTTGATGAGACCAGAGAAATCACCACAGATAAAGCAGCTCACTATTCTACAAAGGAACTCTACAACAAATACATGATTGCAGAAGAGCTTGGACGTGGGCAGTTTGGCATTGTACACCGCTGTGTTGAGGCAGTTTCGAAGAAGACTTACCTAGCTAAGTTTGTCAAAGTAAAGGGTGCTGACCAAGTTTTGGTAAAGAAAGAAATTTCCATTCTTAACATTGCTAGGCACCAAAATATCCTGTATCTTCATGAATCATTTGAGAGCCTAGAAGAATTGGTCATGATCTTTGAATTCATCTCTGGAGTTGACGTCTTTGAAAGAATCAGCACAGCTTCATTTGAACTTAATGAAAGAGAAATAGTAAGTTATGTACGCCAGGTCTGCGATGCACTAGAATTTTTACATCGCCATAGCATTGGACATTTTGATATTAAGCCAGACAACATTATTTACGTCACAAGAAGAAGCTCTTCAGTCAAGATTGTTGAATTTGGTCAAGCCAGACAACTGAAGCCTGGAGACAGCTTTAGACTCCAGTTCACCTCTCCTGAATATTACGCGCCTGAAGTACATCATCATGATTTGGTCAGCACAGCTACTGACATGTGGTCAGTTGGTGCTCTAACATACATACTTCTCAGTGGCATCAACCCTTTCATTGCTGAAACAAACCAACAAGTTATTGAAAATATTCTAAATGCTGAATATAACTTTGATGATGAAGCATTCAAAGACATAAGCATTGAGGCCATGGACTTCATTGATCGCCTACTAGTAAAGGAAAGAAAAGGTCGGATGACAGCTGCTGAAGCGCTTAACCATGTGTGGCTAAGACAGCAAACAGAAAAGACCAGCACTAAAGTCATCAAGACCTTGAGGCACAGGCGTTACTACCAAACCCTAGTAAAGAAAGAGTGGAACACGGTTGTTTCAGTAGCCCGTATTTCCTGTGGAGGCGCAATTAGATCTCAGAAAGGCATAACAGTGGCTAAAGTAAAAGTTGCGCCAATAGACATTGGTCCCATCACAGGGCAGATAAAGCATGCTGTTGTGGAAGAAGGAGGGCATGCCAAATATGTGTGTAGGATTGAAAACTATGATCAGTCCACACAAGTCACGTGGTACTTTGGTATGAGGCAACTAGAAAGCAACGAGAAATATGAAATCAAATACGAAGAAGGTGTGGCAACCATGTATGTCAAAGATGTTTCTAAATCCGATGATGGTACCTACAGATGCAAGGTAGTAAATGACTATGGTGAAGACAGCTCTTATGCGGAACTTTTTGTTAAAGGTGTGAGGGAAATTTCTGAGCACTACAGATGCAGAACTGTTAGGAAAGTGAAACGGCGGGTTGATACTATGAGACTATTAGAGCGTCCACCAGAATTCACTTTACCTTTGTACAACCGCACTGCATACATTGGAGAAAATGTTAGGTTTGGAGTAACTATAACAGTTCACCCAGAGCCTCGCTTAACCTGGTTCAAATCAGGCCAGAAAATCAAACCTGGTGATGATGATAGGAAGTATACTTTTGAATCAGACAAGGGTCTTTATCAGCTTGTGATCAATAATGTCACTGAAGAGGATGATGCTGAATACAGTATTGTGGCACGCAATAAATACGGTGAAGACAGCTGCAAAGCTAAGCTGACTGTGATCCCACATCCACCTCCAGCAGATGCCACACTAAGGCCAATGTTTAAAAGACTGCTGGCAAATGCTGAATGTCAAGAAGGCCAAAATGTCAGTTTTGAGATCAGGGTATCTGGTGTACCAAAACCAACGCTGAAATGGGAGAAAGATGGTCAACCTCTATCCTTTGGTCCTAACTTTGATATAATTCATGAAGGTTTAGATTATTATGCTTTGCATATCAGAGATACTTTACCTGAAGACAGTGGTTATTACAGAGTTACTGCCACAAACAGTGCTGGATCTACAAGTTGTCAGGCTTATCTAAAAGTTGAACGCTTGAAATATGTCAAGCGTGAGTACAAGTCTGAAGAAGAGCGGGAGAAACACGTACAAAGGCAAATTGACAAGACCTTACGAATGGCAGAAATCCTTTCTGGTGTTGAAGCTGTTCCACTGACACAAACTGCACAAGAGGCTCTCAGAGAAGCTGCTATCTTATATAAACCAGCTGTTAGCACTAAGACTGTCAAAGGTGAATATGAAATTAAGAAAGAAGAAAAGAAGGAAGAAAGAAAACTTCGTATGCCCTACGAGGTCCCAGAGCCTCGCAAACATGTGCGCACTACTCTTGAGGAAGATCAGAACATTAAACACTTTGTGCCTCTGTCAGACATGAAGTGGTACAAGAGGTTGCGAGACCAGTACGAAATGCCAGGAAAACTTGAGAGAACTGTTCAGAAACGTCAGAAACGCATACGTCTTTCTAGGTGGGAGCAATTTTACGTGATGCCACTACCACGTGTTTCTGATCAGTATAAGCCTAAATGGCGCATACCAAAGCTAACGCAAGACGATCTGGAAATTGTGAGACCAGCACGTCGGCGTACCCCATCTCCAGACTATGAATATTATTATAGACCAAGAAGGCGATCACTTGGTGACTTGTCTGATGAGGAATTACTTCTGCCTATTGATGACTATTTAGCCATGAAAAGAACTGAAGAGGAAAGATTGCGCCTTGAAGAAGAGCTAGAGTTAGGCTTTTCTGCCTCCCCTCCAAGCAGAAGCCCTCCACGCTTTGAACTGTCTGCCCTTCGGTACTCTACTGCAGCAGCACAGGTCAGTTCAGAGGAAGAAAGAAAAAGACAGCTGAGGTATTCAAGCTATCATATCCCAACTAAAGCTGAGACCAGTGCAAGCTATGCAGAGCTTCGTCAACGTCATGACAGGGCTGCCTACAGACCACCTAAACAAAAGCAAAGGATAATGGATGAAAGAGAGGATGAAGAATTGCTCCGTCCTGTTGGCACCGCTCAACGACTCTCTGAATACAGGAGTGAGCTCGAATACATGGCAGAGGAGGAAAAGAGTAGACTCAGAAGAAGGAGGGAAAGAGAAATAACTGAGATCACATCAGAAGAAGAAGAAGAAATAGAAATGGTGCAACATGTTCACAGGGAATTTTCACCTCCCTCTAGATTACTACGGAGAAGAAGATCTCTTTCTCCAACTTACATTGAGTTGATGCGTCCTGTATCTGAATTAATTCGGCCTCGCTCACGGCCTCCTGAAGAAAGTGAGAGAAGATCCCCAACACCAGAGAGAACTCGACCACGCTCACCTAGCCCAGTTTCTAGTGAAAGATCACTCTCTCGGTTTGAGAGGATGGCAAGATTTGATATCTTTTCTAGATATGAGTCCATGAAATCTGCTTTGAAAACTCAGAAAACTATGGAAAGGAAATATGAAGTACTTACTCAACAGCCTTTCACCCTTGACCATGCTCCTCGCATTACCCTGAGAATGCGCTCACACCGGGTACCCTGCGGCCATAATACCAGGTTCATTCTAAACGTCCAGTCAAAACCAACTGCTGAAGTGAAGTGGTACCATAATGGTATTGAGCTCCAGGAGAGTAGTAAGATACATTTTACTAATACCAGTGGTGTATTAACTCTGGAGATTCTTGACTGCCACATTGATGACAGTGGAACATACAGGGCTGTATGCACAAACTACAAAGGCGAATGCTCTGATTATGCAACACTAGATGTTACTGGAGGAGATTACATTACATACTCTTCCCAGCGGAGAGATGAAGAAGTACCAAGGTCAATCTTACCTGATTTGACAAAAACAGAGGCATATGCAGTCTCCTCATTTAAGAAAGCATCTGCTACAGAAGCAAGTTCCTCAGTAAGAGAGGTTAAATCAGAAATGTCAGCAACAAGAGAATCACTCTTATCATATGAACACTATGCTGCTTCTGAAGAAAAACTCACTGCAGCTGAAGAAAAATCATTGGAGGAAAGGACTGTACACAAGGCATTTAAAAGTACTCTACCTGCAACAATCCTTACAAAGCCACGGTCAATCACAGTTTCTGAAGGGGAAACTGCAAGATTTTCCTGTGATGTCGATGGTGAACCAGCACCAGTAATAACATGGTTCCGTGCAGGTCAACCCATTGTTTCTTCAAAGCGCTTCCAAGTAACACGAACACAGTACAAGTCTACTTTTGAAATTACTTCAGTCCAGATGTCAGATGAGGGAAGTTACACTGTTGTGGTGGAAAACTCCGAAGGAAGGCAAGAAGCACATTTCACTTTGACAATTCAAAGAACAAAAATTCCCGAAAAAACTATTACAGCACCTCCAACAATCAAATCTCCTGAGCCTCGTGTAAAGTCTCCAGAGCCAGTTAAGTCTCCTAAACGAGTAAAATCTCCTGAACCCATCAGTAGCCCTCCAAAAGCAAAGTCACCACCTGCAGACAAAACAGTACCAGCAGAGAAAGTACAACTACCAACTGCCTCTCCACCAAAGATAAAACAGCATCTGAAAGCAGAAACTCTTGGAGATAAGGTAAAGTTATCCTGTGCAGTTGAAAGCAGTGTTTTAAGTGTCAGAGAAGTAGCTTGGTATAAGGATGGCAAAAAACTAAAGGAAGACCATCATTTCAAGTTTCATTACGCAGCAGATGGCACCTATGAGCTCAAAATTCATGATCTCATGGAATCTGATAAAGGAGAATACACCTGTGAAATTATTGGGGAAGGAGGTGTTTCAAAAACTAACTTCCAGTTTACTGGCCAAGTATTTAAAAATATCCATTCCCAAGTAAGAGGTGTATCTGAAACTCATAAATCAGTTCAGAAAGAAGATGAGCTGCTTACAGTTTCTTCCCAGAAGAAATCAGTGGTGGCAACTGAAGAAAAAGCAGCAGTTGAAGAAGTCATTAAAAAGTCAATTGTTACCGAAGATGTCAAACAGTTGAAAGCAGAAATTAAAGCATCTTCAACTAAAATGACAGTGTCCGAAGGACAGAAAGTGACACTGAAAGCCAACATTCCTGGTGCCTCTGAAGTAAAATGGGTGCTGAATGGAATGGAGCTGAGAAATTCAGATGATTACAGATACGGTGTTTCTGGAAGTGATCACACACTAACTATCAAAAAGGCTAGTAGTAAAGATGAAGGTATACTCACCTGTGAGGGTAAAACTGATGAAGGCACTATTAAATGCCAGTATGTTCTGACCTTTTCTAAAGAGCAATCCAACGAACCAGCATTTATCATGCAGCCTAAGTCTCAAAATGTCAATGAAGGACAAGATGTATTGTTCACCTGTGAAGTTTCTGGGGATCCTTCTCCTGAAATTGAGTGGTTTAAGAATAATCAACCTGTAAGTATTTATTTAATATATCCACTTGAAAATATAGATTATTCACAAAACTGATCCCAATGAAACAATTCTTTTTCCCTCCACAGATTGCGGTTTCATCGCACATCAGAGTAACACGCTCTAAAAACATATATTCTCTTGAGATTCAAAATGCAGCAATAAGTGACACCGGAAAATACACAGTCAAAGCAAAAAATTACCATGGGCAGTGTTCTGCTACAGCATCTCTGACTGTACTCCGTAAGTTTGTTCTCTGGGTCTTGTGTTCAGACTAATCACAATTTTTTGCTGTGGTGTTGTCTACAAAAATTACTTATGATAAACAACACAGGTAATGTTGATTTAGGTATCTTAATGAGTTCCTATTTCTTTTGTATATTATTTACACAGAACTAAAACAGCATTAGAAATCTTTATAACATCCACAGAGGAACACACAGATGCTCTATTCTATCAACAGATGCATGTTACTGGAAGGCTATGAGCATTCCTTCTAGGATGACTGTGTTAAGACCTTGGTGTTGGCAATTACTCTTTCCTCATTTACTGACAGAACCCGTTCCAACAAAACAAAACCCAGTTAAAAATTTTTATAACTAACTGAACTGGGTTTAGTATTTTATTTGCTGTACCATACCCCAGTTCCTAGCACCAAGGAGCTGCTATGATTTGCTTGTATGACTGTGCTTGGGTTTGGAGGAAAGCTGCAGTGATTGAGCTTTTCTGCTGCCTTTTGTAGCTACAGAACAATGCAGTGAAATACAGACTTTCCTTGCTTGTAAGAACTTGAAGATGTTTCACAACTTCTACAAATATGGACTGAACACACACAATTTCTCAGTGTCTAATTCTAGTAATAGTTCTAATAGGAAATGCTGTGTGATAAACTGTTTCTTCATAAGCATGTTTTTCCTTCAAGCTTATACATCCTATTAACTGTTCCATTTTCTACATATTTCAGTTATAAATTACTCTTTGTGATTTGGACATCTTGAATCAAATTATTGTAAATAATTTTATACTCCACTGCAGTTTTCCATGGAAAGCAAACTATGCTGTGTCTTCATTTCTGTAAAATTAACCATACAGAACTGCATGACTTTGTTAACATGACATCATTGGTTTTTCCTTCTATCTTTGCAATGCTCCTCAGCTCTAATTGAAGAACCACCAAAAGAGGTAGTATTGAAAACAAGTGGCGACGCAAGCATGCACGAAAGTTTTTCTTCTCAGTCCTTTCAAATGGCTTCTTCTAAACAAGAGGCTTCATTCAGCAGTTTCAGCAGTAGCAGCATGACTGAAATGAAATTTGCCAGCATGTCTGCCAAAAGCATGTCCTCCATGAAAGAATCCTTTGTAGAGATGAGCTCCAGCAGTATTATGGGGAAATCTAGCATGGCTCAACTGGAGAGTTCAACTAGTAAAATGCTTAAATCGGGTCTGAGAGGTGAGCAATACAATAACTAGTAGAGTTAGTGCTTCAGATATCCTGAAGTAGTCCTCAGAATAAACTTGCTGCATGTCTTAGTGGAAAGACTAACGTGGTATTTCTTCTCCTGTTTTGTAAAGGAGTACCACCCAAAATTGAAGCTCTTCCATCTGATATCAGCATTGATGAAGGAAAAGTTCTCACAGTATCTTGTGCCTTTTCGGGTGAACCTGCTCCTGAAATAACATGGTACTGCAGAGGGAGAAAAATTACTAGTCAGGACCAGCAAGGCAGATTCCACATTGAAACCAGTGAAGATCTAACCACCCTGATCATCATGGATGTCCAGAAGAACGACGGTGGACTTTATACTCTGAATTTAGCAAATGAATTTGGTACCGATTCTGCCACTGTGAATATTAATATTCGATCAATTTAGAGAGCTTGATCTGTATAACTTACACTTGTCTTTTTACAAGTGATTCATATATGGACTGAAATATCTGATCTGTAAATATAAAAGAAAAATATTTTTGTACCTACCTGAATGAGACAAAGTCCAGAGCTATACATTATGACTTATAGTCATTATTGACCTAAGAATTTTAAACACTTTTTTCACTGACATGTACATACTGTATATAGCCGAAGTTAACGGTTATGAAGTTTTGTACCATTTATTTTATGACATTTTGAAACGTAACTTTTGGAACTAACAGTTGGTAGGAGAAAGTTTCCTAGCAAACGACTACCCTGCTCAACATTTAACTAATTTTTGTGCCTCAACTCATTGTTGATGTCTAAGAATGCCTCAACAGGTAGAGAGGCTCCCTGTTGAAGATTACCTACACCTAAAAGATGATACTGTGCATAGTATTTCATACGTGCACAAATACTTATGTTGAATCAGAAATGTAAGGCATTGGTGATGTTTGCAATTACCCTCCTGTAAGCATTGCTTTAATGTTTTACATTGGATCTGATTATGTCATAATTTCCATACCTGACTGACTATTTTTGGACAAAGTGCAAGCGGCCAGCACTTTGTTCACCCACCATCTGTGTACTGTTTCTGACACACTGACTGCCTGAATAGCTTTAAAAAAGTAACATCACCTGGCCATCCCCTTAATCAACAAAGCTATTGAGGTATTCAAGTGCAGCAACAGTACCCCCTCTCGGAGGTTCGTAGGATGCAGTGATTGAGTGTGTGGTAGTATTAGACATCCAGTAGTCACTCCCAGGCAACTAAGCAATGAACCACAGTTTGAAAACAAACTGTTGTTACAACAACAAATACCCTGCGCACTTCAATTTGCTTTAGTTTTCCTAATGTAGTAATAAATCTTGTTAGCTGTTGAACCTCCTTGAGATAGAATTGTTCATTTGAAATAAAGCATGCTTTCTGCACCATAAAACCTGCGACTCCTTGTTTTTTATTTACCATGCTCTGTTTTTGCACTTCCTGTACTACAGTACAGAAAGAGTTGCTGAAAGAAAAGACCAGGTAGCAATACAACTCTCCAATGTAAACCAGGTAGCTAACTGTTGAAAATCCAGCTATCTATCAGAAACCGCCTGGCCACCACAAGAAAGTCAGCCTCAAAAAAATGTCAGACTAAAAAAAATGAAGTTTCCATCATAGGCTCTTCATTGACAAATGATAATTTCTAGCATATCCCTAAACATTATGCTGTTCTTACTATCCCTCTGTTCAGTGAATTTACAGGCCTTCCACTACACTCTGTATAGATAAATTACTCATATCTCTTCCTTATAGCTGGTCTCTGCTGGACGTAGTTAAAAAACTGCCTCCAGGAAACCTTACTGTTGCCTCCTTTTTTTGGCAGCTGCAACTAGTACAGACTAATGACCCTAACTGCCCTGAGCTAGAAGTTCTCACCTACCATGGGTAATGAAGGGCACATGCCTCATGCCCCATCAGTTCTCCATTCCTCAAGTCAGCCAACATACCTACAGGAGCAAAGCCTGTCTTTGCATTCCTGGAAGGGAATCACAAATCCCATGCAGGCAGGTCACAATTTTGGTTACCTATGGAAAAAGAATGTCAAGGTCAAAGAAGCAACTCTGGTCAGTAGAAAAAGCTTGGGAACAACTACACTCACACCAATGCAACACTGCTTCAGGAGCTGCAAAATCCTCTTAAGTAGAGCAGGAGCATTAGTTATCAACGCTGCATCACTGTGACTCCCAGCATACTACTACTACTACTAAAAAAACCCTCAAGTTTGTCAGAAGTAGCAAAGAGGGTAGTATGTTTAAAAAGATAGAAAAAAAAAATCTCACTACAGAAGCAGACTTTTTTTTTATTTCCTATGAACCTACTACTGATCTCCAGAGGTCCCTTCCAACCTTAACAATTCTGTGATATACCATTAACCACTAGCTATCCAAATGATGCAGGAAAGCTAATAAATAGGGATGAAACAAGGACTAAAGTAAAAATAAGGATTTCAAAAGAGCTATGTTGTAGGTCAGGACATGATCCAGACTTTTACAAGTGATGGAAACCAGGAACATTTAGAAGCAATGTTAAAGAGTTTAAGAGGCTGTGGTATTTCTTCCTTAGGGAGGAAAGTAAAAAAGAATAAAAATGAAGTAAAAAAGGCCATTTGTTTTAATCTTTAAAGCACTCAAAGAAGAAAAAAAAAAATCAAGAAAGCCTCTCATTCTAATTCCATTAGCTGTTTAAAAACCCTCCAACAAGACACAAAAATACACAGGTAGAGTCTTATTTAATCAACAACCAACTTGTGTACACAAGCATGTCATAAATTTGAAACTAAAAATGCACTCGTCAGTCATCTCAGCAGACAGTAGTAGTGACAGACAACGTGCAGATTTAAGCATTGACTCTCCTCCACAAAGGCTACTGGAAACTTGGTCTTCTGTGGCCTCTACTGAGGTTGGACATACTTACTTGACCAAGAGGAAACCACGCTGGCATGGCAGTGTAAGCAAGTTTTCATTCTGCCTGTACCTCTCTGGCCCAATAGTACTCAAGCAAAAGTAGGATTTCAAGTACTCACAGGCTTTGCTGAAACACAGCTCTAATAGACAACTTTACATGCTGATCTGTTAAGCCAGTGCCTTTTTTATGTTTTGTTGGGGTTTTTTTTCCACAAGACTGGTAAGTAAGTGAACGATAATATAGTGACAGCGATAAAATCACAACCTAAAGCCTCAATATTCAGCTTCACAGATCACATCCCTAAACAGTAACATTTTTTGAGACACTAGATTAAGCAGTCTCTGGATGAAAAACAAAGATAAAATAACCAATGAACATTTCAAATTATTTGCTTATTATATTCAGGTTGAATACTGTACAAGTTGACATTTGTTCTCTTTGAAGAGAAAATCTATTGCACTATAGGACCAAGTTCAGAAAAATATCCTACCACAATATCTGTGTGAAAGCATTTGGACTTCAGGTTTTCTGGGTCCCAATGTGTAAGGAAAAACTTTTAACACAGCACCATGAGCTGCTGTATAAATTGTACCACAGGCCTATAGGTTCTCTACTAATATTTTACAATTGGCAGCTCGAGAAAAATAACTGTGATGATGGATAGCCATAATAAAACAGAGAGAGAGATTCATTTACCATTAGCAAACAAGAAACCCTAGTCTTAACATCGCATTTCAGCTTTTATCCTTGGCTCCAGTTTCAACAACTTTTCCCTTCAAGGGAAGGAAATTATATGAACAGAACACAAAAACCACACGACTCTGATGAAGTAATTAATTAATAAAACTTCTCTACTTGGGATTTTCTTCCCTTCCTTTTTTTGTTCTAGAGCTTGGATTTAAGGGAAAAAAAAAAAGATAAGAAAAAAGATAAATCTGAATGCTTAATGTCTATATATATATAATTTTATTTTTATTTTTTTTTAAAAAGCAAGCATTAAGACTCAAAAATCAGTCAATTATTCCCACAGTGGAACAAGCCACAGTACTAACAAACAGCAGCGGAACAAAGGAGAAAGGATAGCAGAAAAAGTAAAGTACTCACTCTGACACATCAGAAAACTACAGTCAGTGTGTAGAAAAATAGACCCATGTAAGGTGGGCAGCCTACGACGTGTACTGAGAAAGGGCAGCTACAGAAGGAGCCAAAGCAGAATCTATCACAAGAGAATACAAAATACCAGGGAAAGGAGAACACACTCTTAAATCCTGTCCAGTGACAGGATTTAAAGGATTATCTTCAACATCTACAATTGACAAGTCTTGGAGATGGCTGGAAAAAGCTGAAGGAGGCCTTTTTTTTTCTGTCTTCTTGTTATTAAACAAACACACACATCCATAGGATACAGTTGTGCTTTCCTCTTTAGCCTTCATTCCCATATGTGTGATGGTTAGAAGAGTCAGGATATAGCTACTGGTGTACATTATTGGATTGTTCATCCAGATTTAGCAATTATCAAAATGTGAATTAAAACGAATTACTAAATAACACCTTCTTACCACTACTGTACCTACGCAGTGGGAAGAGCAGAGGTAAAGTGTTTCTTTTAGAATTTTTTTAAAGTGCAAGCCATTCCTCTGTCTTCTAATAAGTTTGTCTGTTTGTTTGTTAGTGAAGCACTGTGGCCTGCCCTGTATGAGCAGGGGAATGCCAAGTTTCCAAACCTTAGTTCACTGCTTAAGCTAGCTGCCAAGGGGCCCAGCCCTTTCAAAACAGTGGAGATTCTAAGGACCTACATACACCGTTAATTCATCTGTGGAGCTTTACAAGTGAAATAAAAATCTATATGGTCCTTTGGTCTTCAGTGTTCTTAGTCTTCAACAGCAGAGATCTTCAGGCTGGCAACTGTGGATTTGGGCATCTGGGTTCTATAAAAATCCCCTTAAGTAGTAACTTTCTCTTCTAGGTCTGAAACTGCTAGGTTCAGCCCTCAAAGTCAGTAAGGAAACGCCCATGACAGGCATGTTTCACATTAGCTCTTTAAAATCAGGATATTGAGGAATAGCTGAAAAAAATAGTATTCAGACACAGACATCTCCTTTATTCAGGTATTATGACCCTTTAAGAAGTTATTAACTTACACAGGAACAACCGCTGCACTACAATACTTAGAACTGACAGTGTCAAAACAAGCAAAAGTCAAGTTTAGAGTTTGTGAAAATAATCTTAACATAAATTGCTGTGATTTCAATTTTTAAGTATTTCATTTTATGCAGAAGCAACCTCAAGTATTCCTATCCCAAAGACTCTTTTTTTCTGTGAGGAAAAAAAAAAAAAAACAACAAAACAACAAACAACAAGACAAACAAAACTCCAACTTACTATTCACTAAGTGGAAATACAAACATCAATTTTCACAAGTTTAAAGCACCTACACGTTGTAACCTCAGTAAGTATCATTTTGAGAAATTACTTCTTTGCTCCAGATGCCAGAAGTATGACGGCATATCATCTTCACTGATTTCACTGAAATACATTTTAGGATTTTTGCCACAGAGTTTGGCACAGGTATAAATAGGCTGATTTAACCTTAGCAGGAACATGTTAACATATACACAAAGCCATCATTCCAGCTTTAGTGACATGGAGAACCCCCCAAAAGTGCTGAAGTAGTTACACGCAAATTTTGTTCTTCAATCTAATCATTACCAGTTTTGTCCAAACAATCCATCTATGGCAGTATTGAAAATTATTATTTACTTCTACATTTAGTGATCAGTCTCAAACGATTTCTGCACAGTCTTAAGTCCAAACTATTTTCTCTGTCATAATTGAAAGCCAGAAAAAATATATTTATGTGACATGTACTTAACACTGAAGAGGCTGGCAGAAATGCCAGTGAAATTTCAAAAAAGCAGCTTTAAGACAGCATATGATTCAAGACAACACTCTCATTGCAATATGTATTTTACTTCTCTGAACATCCTTTTTTAATACTTATTTTTACAACTGTTGTGTCATACAGAATACATTAAAGCAAACTTTCAGAAAAAAAAAAAGTACAAGCATGTGTGTGGCTGATATATATATATATGCTAGTTGCATGAAAACTCACAGACCTGGGCACGGATGACACCTCTGAGCTGGTATCCACAAGTAACTTCACTTGTATGGATTATTCCATTCCATTTAACCCTGACATAATGGTTTATAAACTGGTATTTTATACATGGACAACAGCTTATATATTTTTCCTCAAAATCTGGACCTATTTTGTTATAGATAAATGAACATTTCAGAAATTTATAAGGAAACCTTCTATTCCATTCCCATCTGTCCTTTCCAGCCTGCTTCAAAAATACCAAACTATTCATAAACACAAAAGGAAGACTAGTTAAACCAAATTAAAGAAGATCTGATTATACAAACAAACAGATTTTGGTATGTGCTTGAGTGCAAAAAAATCTTGTACATCTACTTAGAAATTATGTAAATCAAACACAGTAAATGGCTTGCTTAAAGTGCTCTACAGCTAAGACTTAATAGACCAAGTTTATCTCTAAATTAATAGCCCCCAAATCCCCACAGGCTTACAATGCTAACACTAACAACCTCATGGACCAAGGTGCTAGTAGGCACTGTTATACTCTATTAACTTATTAAATATTAAGAGTCAGACTCCGATCTCACAGTTTATGCAAATTTACACTGATGTAACTGAGAGCAGAATCCATCTCCTGGTGTATACCATCCTCAAATGACACAAAGGAGTCGCAAAAACAGGAGCTTCCTCTTGTATAAATATGTCATAAATAAGTACAGATACAAATATTCACTACAACAGCAGCTTAATGGGCTAATATTTCAGCTCTTGCTTCTAGAACACTTTGCTAAAAACACATCTTAAGTGAGCAGAGTGAATCTTAACAGTGCTGCATTAGCTACTTGTGATGCTACACACCCCAGAAACAATTTATGCACATTTTGAAGCCTTTACTAGATCTTTAGTAGTGAAAGTAGGTAGAAATTTTTGATGCAAAAAAGAATAAATAAATAAAAATTATTAACTATCCGATGTTTGGTACAAATGCTTCATATTATTCTTATACATTTGCTTAGAAAAATACACTAAATATTTCTACTTCATTGGCTAAAAATAAGGACCAGATAGATTATGTATATCCTTGCATTTTTAAAGAAGGTAAATGTCAATTACCATCAAGCTGCCAGAGTAGACCCATTAGTGCCTGTTCCCAGAGCCCTTACACAGGCAAAAAAGCCAGCGGAGAGCTCACCACAGCTCCTGGTGGATGACCTGGTACAAATGACCAAGAGGCCCATGGCACAAAAGTTGCACTTTCTCCAAAAGAAAAATGAAACTCTTTTGCTGAAGTTTATAACCTGCAGGTTTACTAATGTATCAGTCAGACTTTCACACTTTTTAAAAAGAGCTACATTTACAAATGTGGATGCTTATCTGTTAAGCCACCATTTGTTCCAAAAAATGCACACTCAACCTGTGAAATATTAGGAAAATACTCTTGCAAATAAACTATATAAAGATAAAATACACTTCAAAGATAGTTTTTATGTTATTCTATAAAGTGCAGAGAAATCCTTCTAAAAAGGGAAATGACTACTTCCTATAACAACAGGATAATTACAGCAGCTTTTGCATAGCATTATTTATCGAAAATTGAGTACTTTCAGTTTCTTCAGGAAGAAAAGGTTGAAAAAGTCTCTTCCAGCTCAGATCTTTCCTTTGATACTGATCTATTTTCTTCAGGAATGGTTGATGATACCAAATCTCCATTAACAGCACTTCTAGAACAGTGAGCAGATCCTAAGAAAATATCAGTAAGTATTTAATTTTCAACCTCAAAACAACTCCATTGATTATTCTACTTGCTAATTATTTCCTAAATATAAGCAATGAGAAGCATAATTACTCTGGACTTTTCCTAAAAGATTTCAATCAATATCATGCCCAAGGATGATGGTTATGAAGAATGTACAGCTAGTATAAATCAAGTAGTAGTTTATTTTTTTATGTACACAATGATTTTTACATTATGAAGGACAATAATCTGTGAGGTGCAGACATATTTTGTATGAGGAACACATGATTTTATTTATTTTTTCTTAAGAACTGATGCATCAATAAGCATTTAATTAAAATATTTTCTAGCATTAAAATTAAATGGATGACTTACTGCAAGTTGGGTATTGCTAGGCTATTGACAGGAAAGAGAAAGAACCAAGATAACTGGAAGGTAGGAGAGGGAACTTCTAACAAAAGAAAAGAAAAAAGAGAGGAAAGGAGAGGATAAGGAGGGAGAGGAGAGGAAAGAAAAAACAAAACAAACAACAGAGAAACTGAGCTAGAAACTAGAGCTACAACCAAAAAAGCCTGGTGTAAGCAGAAACATACAAGTCAGACTCTTCTCAGCAGTCCTGAAAAGTGTCAGACAGGGTAACTGACACCAGAAGCTCGAGATGGTATCAATAAAACCCTTGCAGGAAGTTAGAATGATGTGCACCTACATTAGCACTGAGGCAAGAATAGGATCTAAACTAAGTTTTATTAGATTGGGATACATGTTGACATACTCTATGCTGGTGGCAGAGGTGAAAGAGGTGGCCACCCTGCATCATGCAAGGATCAGAGAACCAAGGAAATGGTGTGGAAGTGCAAATAACTTGCTTCATGATAGAATGTAAAACATTAGTACCTCTTTGTGCTCAGATGGGATTTCAGCAGTGCACAGGCCTCAGGCTTTTTCAATCCGAGTGAGGCACTAGTCACTCTGAAGGAAGCAAGACTAAACTAGAACTAGTCAAAAAGAACTAGTCAAGTTACAGTCTCCCTGAGAGGGGTTAGGATGGAGTCAAAATGACAGTAAGATTCAAAAGGAAAGAACACAGAACTGCCTACTAACTCAATAGGCCTATCTAATCAGAATGGAATAATACTCTGACAACAGCATTTCTTAATTTTGGGGGTTGATTTTAGTTATTATTGGCTAGGCTGCACTATTTCAGAATAGTGCCATTCTCAACAAAAGGCAAGCAGCCACTGAAACGAGCCATCTTTCTGCAATGCACTGGGTGGAAATTACCCCATCACTCACAGGGGTCACAGAAAGGATTTGTTTTGTGACAAGCAGGTGGCAAACAAGAGTATTCCACACCACTTACGACATCATTCGTCTAAGACTCTATTACAAACATCCCTTTTCTGGTTATGTGTCTATTTTATCTTGTCAGTAGTCCCACTGATTTAAATGCAACTACTCCAGCTTTAAGATCCTTTTCAATATGAATGAAAGCCAGAAGTCAGTCTCATAATAAACTACAGAAGTACTCTGATTTATAATACAGGAATCCTACAACAAAATCTTTGCAAAAATCAGTAGACTTTTTCCTCATGCTGGTATTGGCTGTAAACAGTGTACGCTTTTACACTGCTGTAAACAGTGTAATAAACTGTACAGAATGGGACAAAAGAAAACCACTCGTCTTACAAACTTACTCTGAGAATCTTCAAAGGGAGTATCACTGTAAGATTCTGTATCCGAGTATGTTCTTCTGCGCTGCTGTGAAAATCGGTGAACAGATGAAGCTGGTTCTTTTACAGAGAGATTATTCCTACAAAATAAGTGAGATCTATCAGTCAGCAAAATCTGTATCAACCCCCACAAACTTAATATACTTTAAATTAAAAATAACTTTGGTGCTTATATTAAACCATTAGCATCAATGTTTTTCACTATACTAAACTAACAATGGCAGAGTCAACAGAACATTCTTTAGTTTCACAATTATAAAGTCTCAAAATGGAAATAAGAAAGTAATATATTCTTTGCATGCAAATAACTCAAGAATCTGAAATACTCATCCAAAAAGAATGTTAGCATTCAAGCTCTATGTCTCATTTAATGGACTTGTCAGAATAAGTCATTTGCATAAAGTTTATATCATGAAGAAATTTTTATAGTCTATTAGAGACAGCAGCTGCATTATTTGCCACTAACACCAATAAACTACACACTTAGTTTTCAAAATTAGATCAATTTATGTGCTGTTTAAAATTTTTTTCCCCAAGCAAACTATTCTTCTCACATTTTGATTTTAATGCTAGCAGGTTCAGCAATATTTTTTTGAGATAGAAGAAAAAAGCTTAATGAAATAGAAAATTACCTTTCTGAATAGCAAGGACCAGGGTGGCTAATGGAACGCTTCATCTGGGAGGGGGGGAAATCCAAACAACAAACCACACCAAAAAATGTCACAAGCATATAAGAATATATGCATACCTACATTAATTTTTACTTTATTTACAGTCTCTACAAAGAGAGAAGAAATCTTTTTATTATTATTATTAAAAGCAACCATTCTTAGTTAAAAAGCTGATTTAACTTTATGAAAACAGACAGATTGCCACCAATAATTACTGTTTTAAAGCATTCACACAAGAAATAGTTTACTACAAAAAATACTACCTAGTTTCTGCGAATTCACACTCTCTTGCTCCAAAGTTACTCATAGAGCCATTTGTTAATTGCTATGATATACCAAAATAACAAGACATTTTTCCTCTACCAAATGCCAGCTTACATTCCCCATTACACAATAAAGCCATAACCTGCCTCTTCATTCTTTGTGGTTCTTCTGCTATCACTGTCAGATCTCTATGCATATCAAAGAAAGCTACTAATTTAAATCAATAATGATCAGCTTTGCAAGTATACTGATTGAATAAGACAAGAGATCCAAGTGCAAAGAAAGGGATTCCCACGACAAAATCCCACAATACAGTTCATCTTGGAATCTATACATATGATCAAGACGACATTTAAGATGATTCCACATACACTGTCCTACTGAGGGAGGTAATCAGTAGTGAAGAGTTACCTAAGTAACACCTTCAACTCTTTGTTAGATAAGGGCGTATTAGATTAATATAAACATTTTGAATTACATACACTGAAAGATATGCTATCTTGCTGAAGTGCTTCAAGCCACAAGGCACTTTTCTGTTTAAATAGGAGGCAAGGTAATGAAATGTTTAAGATCAGTGTACAGCTAGCCTTCTAAAAACCAAAGAAACAGTTGAACTGGGGAAAAGCTAAAGCTCAGTCAATTATGAGATACTTCATGTCAAGGGTCTTGACATTTATGATATATTACTCTGATCATGTAAAGGCTAGCAAACAAATACCGGGAATAGAAAATTATTGATTCATATTTAGGACCAGTACTGATCACAACAGAGTCAAGATTTCAACTGTTGACATCATAGCACACAGCAATAGCATAGTCTTCTGCCATTCTTCCCCCCATCCAACCAACAAAATGACATTTAGAAAAAAATAGTATTTCAAAATGTCTAAACCATTTGGACAGGTGATGGTGACACAGGAGAAACTAAGGGATCAGGGTGAGGCAGCTGGAACATTTCTGGCTTAAACTTGGCATTTGCAATCTTCACGCATTCTTCAAGCGTTGTGATAAACGTATTACATGTGGCACTAAGCAAGGAAGAGGCTTCATTCATGTTCTGAAAATAAATGAAAGCACAAGCATAAGCAAGAATTAAAAAAAAAAAAAAAACCCACAACAAACTAGGTGCAAATAAAACTCTCCGCAACCACCACTCACACTAATTTCCCTCATTACCACTAAGAACTTCCTTTTCCCGTTTTATTTAATCAAATGTACACCTTCCAATGAGATTAATTTAAGCAAACAAATGTGACAGCATTGTAATTCCTTTCTAACATCTGAATTTCTTTAGGGTATCGGCCAACAACAGCAAAATGTTTTTACTGTGAAGCTTGTCTCAGAGTGACAAACGGGTATCAGAAGATCATTCTGTGAAATAAATTGCATCAGAACATGCTAACAGCATTATAGCTCCAGTGCAAGGAGCCTGCAGGTCAGTTTTACCTCACTGTACATTGACAACAATTTGCCATGTTGTGACTAAATGCAACCCCTCGCTTTGCCCTGAAAATGGACAACAATATTGCCCACACGCTGCTTAGGAGCATGAAGAATTAAGCCGTTCATAATTTCCACTGCCAACTGTCATTCCAAAGCAGAAATACTAGAATAATTTCACTTGTGAATATTCAGAGAGATATATCTGCACTGCAGGTTTCCAATACCTGTAACACTAACTTTCTCTGATAGAAAAATACCCTCCTACACAAAGAAGTAAAGAATGAATAAACAAGGTCATTTCAACTCTCTGCCCATAACAGAGAGGCGAAACAAGGCAAATTATTGCATAACTCATATGGGAGTTCTTCTAGCCTTTTAACCAGATGATAAATAATACAATTGCTTCCTAATGCACATTAGAATTACAGTTAAATTATCCAGGTACTTTATGCACATATAATCACTGTTAGCATTATATACATACAAGCACTCAAAAATTGAGCTTAGGTGAAATCACATTAGGGAGATGAAAAAGATGTCAACAAAAACTTGAGGTGTATTATATAATTAGGTTCTCTAATGGCATTCTAAAAATTCTATACCTCAATGCTGGGAGGAGAGCGAGTCTCATCATGGTGAATAAATTCTTGTATTGTGTGAACTTGCTGCATTAAAAGATCACAGTAGAGACGAAGTTCGGACATTTTGGTTTTAAGAGATTCACTGGTCTCACTAATTTCTACAAAAAATAATGGAAATATCAATTTACTGCATACAATGTATGTACACATTTTAATTTTTAAGCACTTTTCATTCTAAGCGTCAGTTTAAAATTTTGAGGGAAATTGGATTCTGCAATGTGTCAGGAAAGAAAGTTGAAACATTTCTAGCTGCAACGTAATTTACAAAAAAAAATGGATGAAATTTACACCCACAAAAGTGGCTGGAAATGGTTACATTAACCCATTCAAGAAAAATTATGGAAAAACCGATATTAACTATAAGGAATCAAAACAGCAGAAATAAAACAGCATCACTACAGTTACAAACAGTAGGTTTGTTCTTTTAACGACAAGAAGTTGGTGGTATTTCAGTTTCTTAAAGATAGAAAAGGTCAATGGAGGTGACCTCTAATTCAAACATCAAGGGGGAATTTATCATATAAATGACTAGAAATAATTACAATTTATATTTAAAGACAACCAACACTGGCTTTCTACCACAATATTTGACTACCGTTATCTGAAAACAGGCATTTGAAAAAGTGGTAAGATTGTATATGCTCTAGGAAACACACATACCTTTTTCTTTTTTTGTTCTGGTATCTGCTAAACAGGCTTTTGCACTCCCCAGTGCTACCAGCCACCTTTGCCTTTCAGCTGCATTAACTGCTTTCATATAGAAATGCTGTTCCCCTGGGATGATTAGCTCCATCCTTGTGTTGTCTGTTGCATGAACTGACGATAGAGGAGGGAAAAAAAAAAAACCCAACCCAATTTTGAAGAAAAAAAACTCAGTAGCAATTGTTTGTTAAAAACTGATCAAAGCATTTAAGTATTTTTGTTTATTACAGTCCCATAGTAATACAGTAAATCACAACGCACCACTACTAAGTAACAAGAAGCCCAAAGCTGCTCAACCCTTCTTCCCAGCATGCCTCAAGTCAGCAAAAACAGCAGGCAGGCTCAAGTACAATGAGGTTCCCTTTCCGCATTAATAATATACTGAATATGAATCTGTAATAACTGTTGTATTCCAAACCTGGCCTAAACATGACACACTGAAGAGCTTTGGTGCAAGTACAAGTATTTGCAGAGAAGTAGGCTAAAAACTGAAGGAATCTCCCTTCTAGATGAAATCTGGCTTCAAGTCGTAGAGACTTAGAATGAAGAACTGACAGGGACTTGTTATCAACCACAGTGCCTCCAGACCCAATCCCCACTAGTTATGGATGCAGGAGACTCCACAAAACCCAGACTTCAACTATTATCTTTTCTTCACCAAAAGAACAAGATGACAAGAAAACAAACTACTGGAATGGCCAAAAAATGGGACCTTCCACTTTACATCACTGATTTCATCTACACTAAAGAAACAGTAACAAAAAAGGGTTACTACATGAAAAATACTTCTTGGCCCATGTAAAATAAGAACTCCCACTTTTTCATAAAGTATCCACTTCAAAAGCCCAATCATCTGCAGGTATCTGGAAAGAGGTGAAGAGTTGAAAGCAGTGGAGAGTTAGACAATGTCTTGCTTATCAGCCAAGGAGGTTGACCTACAGCTTTGAACACACTAAAAGCTAAACTTACAGTCTGACACGAACAGTTCACTTACTAACTCTACTATACCCATCACCTATGCACGTGGGCAGCTGCTAACTGTGACTAAAGTAAAAGTTACTCAGGAAAACAAAAGACTAAACATCTCCGGTTTATAATAATGTCCCCTTTTAGGTGACTGCTGGTGCTCTTCTGAAAAACTAGCATTCATGATTCAGTGTCTGTCCTGGTTTCAGCTGGGACAAAGTTAATTGTCTTTCTAGTAGCTTTCAGTGCAGTGTTTTGGCTTTAGTCTGATAATAATGTTGATAACACAAAGATGTTTAGTTGTTGCTAAGCAGTGCTTACCCTAATCAAGGACTTTCAGTTTCCCATGTTCTGCCAGTGAGGAGATGCACAAGAAGTTGGGAGGAGGCACAGCCAGAACAGCTGACCCAAACTAGCCGAAGGGCTATTCCATCGCACAGAACATCTTGCTCAGTATATAAACTGGGGGAGTTGGCCAGAAGGGGCTGATCACAGCTTAGGGATGAGCTGGGCATCAGTCAGCAGATGGTGAGCAATTACACTTTGCATCGCTTGTCTTCTTTGGGTTTTATTCCTCTCTTTTTTAATTTCCTGTTATTATTATATTTTACTTTATTTTAATTATTAAACCTGTTCTTAATCCATGGGGTTCTACCTGTTTCCAATTCTCCTCCCCATCCCACAGGGGAGTGAGCGAGCAGCTGCATGGTAGTTAGTAGCCAGCTGGGGCTAAACCACAACAGTGATCTCTTCTACTTCCCTGGCAGCTAAAATTTTATCAAGCAGAAATCTATTAATTCTTACCTTTAATTTCACATACAGCCATCTTTATACTTCCTTTGCTGCCTTTGCAAACATCATCCTGTGAATCATAGTATGACAATATCCCATTGTCTAAAACAAACCACCGAGGCTGCCAACCTAGCAAGATCAAACAATGAAAAGTAGGTTTAGTCTGATTACTAAATTGCAAATCAAATGCAGCTCATTGGCTGTTAAAACTTTCATTAAAAATGCAAACATTAAACTATTCTTTTTACACACTAGGAAGTAAACAATCTGCAGAGTCTGAAGACCTCTATAATAAGACTAGTATTATACGGATATTTCAATCCCATTCTTTTTGGATGCAAGATCAGGAGTATTCCAATTTTCACCATATTCCATTCTAAAGCAAACTTAAATTTCAATTTAGCCACCAAGGAAGCCTATTTTGAAGGTTGATAAATTACATACCTCTAAAGAACCATTCTCATCCAAATGTATTTTTCAGGTAGACTTTCTGAAGATTGTAGGAACTTATTTGTAAGATACAAATAAATGACTGATGTTACTGGCTACTATGGTATGTTCTCCCTCTGCCTACTCTGTTTCACTGAAAACTTTGTATTTCACACTTAACTTTCTCTGAAAGTAGCACAGCTCCATTGCTCAACAACAATCTAATGTCAGGTATTGTGTGGAAAACTGAGACATGGCTTACACCCCTAGTCCATTTGTGAGGACAGCATACACCAGCTCCTCTACTAAGGTTCTTACCAACTTTGCATTAGCAAAATTATGTAATAATCTCTGACTTTACAACTTCCACAAAACAGAGTAATTTATGCAGAGACGCAAATATCTATGAGCACTCTATGCAGCATTACAACACATAATAAATTATTGTCATGGGCCTTCTTGGATTAAAGTATATTAGCAGTCTTTTTTTTCCCTTCCTCTTCCCTCCCCCTCTCCCTTTTTTTCTAACCACTGCTTCACAGAACATCACTCATTGGAATAGGTGCTTTAATTTCTAATACAACTAAATGCAAACCATTTTGCCTAGTAAATCACCTTTGTTTCTAAAAATAGCATACAGTTAAAATATTCCAGTAGAGCATTACAACTGCACTAACCCACTACAGTTTAGGTTGACTGTACAATAGGAGTAGATTATCCTTTTATTTTACACTCAGCACCAAACTTGAACTTCCAGCTCAGTATACAGTTTGGAAAGGCCATAACTGCACAGACAAGAGCTCAATATATTTGGTGACACAATGGTGTGGTCCACGGTGCTTACCAATTGCCATTCCAACAGAGCCATCAAGCAGCAGTGTACTGTAACACAGCAAGCTTAATCAGGCACCAGACTCTTGGAAGTCAGCTAAAAGCTTTGTACTACTCACATTAAATCATTACAGGTTTTAATGCTAATTCAAGAGTGTACAACCGAGCCCATTACATCACATCACAAATTCATGATAGGGAAATAATATCATGTAAGTATTCTTTTAATTTTTTAGACATAATGGTAAGCATCTGTCTTTCAAAATGAAAATAAGCATAACAAGCAAATCTACACTCAGATATAAACAGAATGAAAAAAGTACAAGCACAGAGGGATGCCAACTCCCACACAATTGATTTCAAATTGTATATGCACATCACCACTTATACTCAAAGAATATGCAGTCATGTAATAACTGTACTGAAGACTTTGTCCTGTAAAATGCAGCTCAGAAATGCACTGGATTTTTTTCCCTGCTAGAGTGTGTTACAAAACATCAACTCTGTCCTCCTCTTATCTCCTAAGTGCATGCACAGATGGTAAGCCAATGCCTGTCTCAATTCTGATAAAAAGGGACTCTACATAGATGACTTTTCCAGCCTCCTATTATGCCAGTATTGGAAAAAACAGAAGCAAAGGACTTAAAAAGACTCCAAGTGCCTCAGAGAAGCAAGCTTAAGAACAAAACCACCTCTTCTGATTTCAAACTGGGCAAACAAAGCATCCTATGTTTGACAAAATATTTGTCAAATATGTACTTCACAAATTCTTAAATGCACACATATTATTTGGGGGGTGGGGAATAAAGCTGCATTTCTGGTTTGTTTTTAATGAAGGAGGAAATTAAATGTTTTCCACAATGCTTCAGCAACAATAACGAGCTCCTTTGCTACTTGACTTCTACCATTAATGACAGCAAGTACTACAGCCTATTTCTGGCTACAGGAACAGAGAGTAGACTTCCAAGAAAGTTGGTAATAAAATTCAAAAATTTTACTAATATGACTAGATTTTTCTTTTCCTTTTCTTTTTTTTTTTTTTTTTTTAAAATTTGCTGCCCGCCTGCGTTCCAGAAATTGTAGATACTTCCTGAAGCACTGTAATTTTGAAGGACAAGAGCAGATGCTATCAGCTGGCCAGCACAGACTAAAGGAAGGGTTCTGGAGTTCTTCTGGTTTAGAGTGCTACTTTTAACAGAAGTTAGCTGTGTGTTGATATAACAGTCTATTGCTTGCACAGCAATCACTGTTACTGTTGAATATTTACTTATTAAATAACAGGAAGTCATAATAGGAGTAATACAAATAATAGGAAGTTTATATCAAACACCTCAAGGGCTCATTACCGTTGACCTTTTATTTTTTGCTACAGCAACTTTTCTGGTCATATAAGTGAAAGTGACAATTTCCATTCTATTTTTAAAAGAAACTTACACTCATCGTTCCTTTCATAACCACAATTTTTCCTATATGTGTTTTCTCCACATTTATTGTGAAGAAGTGACAAAAACATCTTACCAAATAGCTATTTAATTACAGTACATCTGTTCTCTCTCATCGGAACACCTGTATATGTGGACGCATATTTCCTCGGAAAACACAAGCTTATGCCCTGTATGCTTCAATCCTTGCAATGTGGCCCACGTTCTATGAACCTTTAGAACTGAGTTTCACACCACTCCACATTCAAAATCTGAATAAACAGAAGCAGAACAACACGCGTGAAGTTCCAAAGAATGAGAGGGCAAAGATGAGACTGCCACAGCAGTCAAACACAAGGCCTGATTAAGTCTCGTGGTATATGATCCAACATTAATTTGCTCTGGAGGGACAATTAGTCCTATTACAGTGTCAGAAGAGAATCTGTTTCACCTTGACAGTACCATCTATCCAATGCTATCTCCAGAGGGAGACGGCATCTCTGTTACAACGGAGGATAAGGCAAACAAAACCAGAGTTTTGATGGCAAATGTGGGCATTTGGTGCATTTTGTGAGATTTCACCCAGAACTAGCTTTTTATATATTTTGCAGATAAAGATACAGGGGCATCACGATTAAAAAAAAAAAAAACAAAAAAACAAAACAAAACAAAACAAAAAAAAAAAAAAAAAAAAAAAAAAAAAAAAAAAAAAAAAAAAAAACCAACATCCCAAAGTAAATTAAAAGAGAATTCAGACTGTTACATTTAGCACTGAAGACAAGGATGCAAGGATACCTTCCAAGCTTGTATTCTGCAATATTTCTGAGAAGAAGCAGAGGTGGAGGGTAAGGTCCTATCGCTGGGCCCTTAGAACAGGACACTTCGGGCGGCGCTTCCCTGCAGCCTGTCCTGTTTAGAGTCCCTGACCAACTCGGCAAGGCGCTATCCAGCTCTCAAGAGACCTTTGCCCACCCAGCTCGCATGGGCAGGCGGCGGGGCCGGGCACATCATGGTCGGGAGGCTCTGGGGGCCACTCAGGTGCCCACAGGCCAGCGAGGGCGGCGGGGGGC
>NW_009940560.1:0-4167 GCF_000696875.1 Nestor notabilis
GCAGCAGCCGCACATCCATCAGGCGATCAGCTCCAGCAGCACGGGCACCAAGCCGAAGTCTGTGATACCATCAGCTCTGCTGTGGTCGTGGCTCTCAGTACACCCCACACACGACGTGCGGGTGTGGAATGGCCAGGAGGTGGCTGGATGACCTTTGAGAGGTGCCATAGAATCAACTTGGTTGGAAAAGACCTTTAAGGTTATCGAGTCCAACCTTTGCTCCAGGACTGCCAAGTCCACCACTAAACCGTGGCACTAAGGGCCTCGTCTACACAGTTTTTGAACATTTCCAGGAACGTGATTCCACCACTTCCCTGAGCAGCCTGTTCCAATGCGCAACAACCCTTTCAGTGAAGAATTTTTTCCCAATATCAAATCTAAACCTCCCCTGGCACAGCTTGAGGCCATTACCTCTTGTCCTATCGCTTGTTACTTGGGAGAAGACCAGCCACCTCCTGGCTCCATCCTCCTTTCAAGGTAGTTGTGGAGAATGATAAAGTCCCCCCTGAGCTGCCTTTTCTCCAGACTAAACAACCTCAGTTTTCTCAGCTGTTCCTCATCAGGCTTGTTCTCCAGACTCTTCACCAGCTTTGTTGCCCTTTTCTGGACCCACTCCAGCACCTCAATGTCTGTCTTGTAGTGAGGGGCCCAGAACTGAACACAGGATTCGAGGTGCAGCCTCACCAGTGCCAAGTACAGGGGGATGATCACTGCCCTGGCCCTGCTGGCCACTATTGCTGATACAGGCCAGGATGCCATTGGCCTTCTTCCTTTGTGGCTTTATGTCCCTTGCGTTGTCCTAGCAAGCCTGAATTACCAGCGGAAGGAGACCCGGGTGGATGGATATGGCCGCAGGTACAACCATTGCTCTTTGAGTTTGGGAGCACCCTTCTGGCATGCAGTAACATGGGTGTGCCTGGCACGTGCGCACTGCTCCTGTCCATGCCCAGGCAATGCCACTGTAATGCAGCGGCCTGAAAGATGTCCAGGGGTCACATGGCAATATTTGTACCTCTGCTAAGGGTGGGTTGGAGAGGTCACAGAGTCAGGAACATCAAATAGCCTGTCTCCTACAGGTACCAGGAGTTTTCAGCCCAGGGCTGTGCAGAGATGAAGACTTTTCCATTCAACACTCAAGCCACGCAGGCTGTGGCTTATGGGGCAGAGGCTTTAACTGCTTTAAACCCTCTACTTTAACTTCATTGGGTCATAAACTAACCATGGCCCCTGAAAAAAAATGTCCCAAACTGAGTGGCAAAACTCTTGGTACTGACTGAAATGCAGCAGGAGCTTGTTAGGAGGATATACAGGACACTGGGCAAAAACCTATGCGGGCACTGCTGGGGCTCGGATACCTGCTGCCTAAGCCTTGTCTGGAGTACCTGAGCATTAAACTGATGTAGATCCGTCACTCTGCTGCTGCTGCTTTGCTAGCTGCTCCTAGCATGCTTGGTTTCAAAGGGCACTTTATATTTCTTTTGCAAGCCAGCTGTTTTCACAGCAGGAAGTTTTACTGCAGTGTGGCCATTTGCCAAAGAAGGGCCACTGCCTGCACCCGCAAGCACAACCAGCGCTGCTGGAAGGTGTGTGGCAGGCAGGTGAGAGTGCCCCCACATGGAGATGAGCGCAGAGGCTCCCCAGGTGAGCAAAAACCATGAGATGCCTGTTTCGGGATCCTCTGATAGACCATGTGGAGCTCCCACTGACCACCCAAGAGAAAACCAATACTTGCAGGAGTCTGGGAATTCATTACCATGTACACTCTGCAGAGGGAAATAAAGTCCTGAAGAGAGGAGCAGGTCCAGCAAGTGCTCTGTGTCCTTCCAGCAGAGCTTGGTGAGAGGCATTGTGTTCCTCTGAACATGACTGGCTCCAGGCAGCAGCTGAGAAATGGGTCTGAGCCACCACTGCAGTGTCTGGACAGAAGGAAGAGCAGAGGGACTGGTGCCCAGCAGGCGGTGGAAGCCAGGCCAGACACTGCTTCTCCACCCACGTTGCTTCAGGTCCTGCCCTTGCACATCCCTCCAAGCACCTCAGCCAACAAGTCCTCCCAGGGCAAAAGGTTTGTCTGTAGCAGATCCAACGTGCTTCACGCTAAATAAGGCCACTGGTAGCATTTTAGGAGATCCCAAAACCAGAAGTTATGGAAAGGGAGGGAAAATCCAGGAAGAAAGTATGAAACAGGGAAGGACTAATGTCAGATATCCCTGAAGGCTAACATTTGGAAAAAGAGAGTGGAACATGCACTAGAGAAGCGGCTGTGCTCAGGGAAGGCCTCTTCCCATGCTGTTGTCATGTTTAGGTCAAGCTCATCTCCCCACCACTGCTTCAGTGCTCCTGGCTGGAGTGTGCATCTGTACCAGATGCTGAAAGCTTCTTTCACTTGCAATTTGCAATCACAGAAACCTCATCCACAGTAGTAATGGGTAGGACACAACTGGGAAAAGAGTGGGTGCACCACTGCTCCTCTGAGACAACCCTCCGTGGTGCCCACATGTTGAGATAGGTCTGCTCAGTCCAGATCAAGGCACCTTCTTGCTGCCTCCATGTCTAAGAGTCAGGAACACAGCAATAGTGCCAGGGCTTGGTTATTCATATGGGGATGCTAACTCTTTCAGTCCTAGCATCTGAAGCATACCTGGCTGAGTATCTTCTCAACCTCCATACCCCTGTACTTGGCACTGGCTGAAGCCCAGGGCAAGCTTTAGGAGCTTTCCCAGCGCATCAGTCAGTGGCAGGGCTCGGACCCAGCAGAGGCCCAAAGGAACTGTTCTCCACCTCCTTCCATGAAGGGATCACCACCACAAGGACATTGTGACAACTCCCCCGTCTCTTTTTCATCCCTGAAAGGAGTTCAAGCTGCCATATTCAGGCCTGAAAAAAGGAGGACCAGGTAAGGATGAGATAGTGTCCCTGTTTCACACTGTCCTGGGTTCAGCTACAGCATACACCTCCGCCTTTCCAGCTGGCAAAACATGCCCTGCAGGCCCTTTTTGGTGCAGCACTGAACTACTTCTTGCTTGACAATGGCCAGAGCTGCCTCCAAGGTTCCCAACTTCACCAGGGTGAATTCCACCGGCCCACGGCTCCTACTAGAGAGAACCACCAGAAAGGGATCAGCTCCAGCATCCCACTCAGCCAGGAACATGCTCAGCCTGGTCAGACCTGGGATATGCTGCCACAGTGCCAAGCTCTGGTCAGAGCCCACCATGGCCTGACCTTGACAGAGCACAGAAGGGCAGCATACATAAAGGTAACATTTACTGAGAGATACAGAACTGAGTATTATGAAGGACATACATGGATGGAGAGGGTAGCGACACCACTGCAGAGGACAGCTTAAAGCCCCTTCCCAGTGTGGCGGGAAAGAAACCAGATGCTACCGGACAAGTAACACAATGGAGATAACTGTGGCATATGCATTTGTAACAAACAGACCATCATAACATACATTTCTATGGGATCACATCTAGTGATTATATAAATCCATATAGAGATTGCTGTATAAAAACTTTGTAAAAAATACTTTAAAAAAGTGTAAAAATGTGCATTCAAAAGCACGGCCGACACGGACAGCTGGGCTGTAAACATTATACTGAGTGTGCTTGCGGGGGGCGCCTGCGCCACCGAGCCCCGCCAGGCAAAAACGGGTCTGCATCAGTGTTTTGTTGTGTGTGGGTACGGGATTCCCTCGGGAGCATGTGCCAGGAGCAGCAGCAGCTGCTGGGCAGGGTGCTGGTGGGCACCGCGTGGCCCTGCCCCCCACGGGGCACGTGGTCCTCATGGGACATGCTGTGGCATCGTGGGTCCCCAGGGCCACGAGCAGGCTGAAGGACCGTGATGAGGTATCACAGGGAGGTTGCCCTCACCGGCGCCGCTAGCCGTGCTCCCGGGTTCAGCCTCAGAGTACATAGTCGAAGGTTCCTGATCTTCTCCGTCCCCGTATTTGTTTGGTCCATAGTTCCCAAGGAAGCCCACTGGGTGCTGGCTGCACCAGGCCTGGGTGCACAGTTCTTCACACAGTACATACATTAGAGACCCTGGAAGACCCTGCGCCACTGTCTGCTCCTCCTGGCCCAGTGCCACCTTCACTTCTTCTCTAGCTGCTCCAGCAGCGGGTTGGCTTCACTCTCTGGTGTCTTGATGCTGTCTGTCCGTACGATGCAG
>NW_009940560.1:4183-11129 GCF_000696875.1 Nestor notabilis
TGCTGCCTCTCCTGTTTCAGCTCTTCTATCTGGGCCTTCAGCTCAGCATTCATGAGCTCCAGACGCTCAGACTCCTAGCAGGACAGAAACACAACCACATGTGACTTTACTTCAACAGGACAAGATAGAAGGAGAAACAATTCGGCCCACAAGCCACCTCTTCTCAATGCTGTCCTTCAGCACCTGCAGCACAGAAGCAGCCTGAGGACCTGCCAAGCCACCAGGTCCCTCAAGGCAGTTCATCCCCAGCCCCACTGCCTTGCATTACCAGTGCCACCACAACAAAACATAGACCTACTTCCTAGGACAGGTCTCTGCCACACCACAGCAAAACCCCTGCCTGGCTGCTTTCCATGGTCTGGAAAAGTGTTTAGAAACAAACCCATGTTTAAGTTTTCACTCCTCATCTGCAACGATTTGCCCTTGTGAATGGCTCCTTGTCTTCCACTGTCTCATTTGCCCATGTCCTACCACCCCTTGCAGAAAAGCAGTGAGGTGCTGCAAGAGTTTTGCTGCCTTGGGGTCACAGCTGAGATGACATTTGGCCTCTGAACCAGGCAACCTTCAGGAATTTGGGCAGGAGGCCCGCACCGCTGTCAGCCCCTCTCCTGTGCCACACTCCCATGGGTGTTCCTCCTCCAGCATTAAGGCAGGGACACTATCAGCCCTCCTTTAGCCCTCTGAAGGTATCCCCCAGAGCCCACCTTTAGCCCTCTCCATCCCTGGTACCATGGGCACAGGGATGCTTGTAAGCTCTGCCTGGCCACCACCTTCACAGCCTCATGGAAAGGGGGGCAATGGGCCTGTATTTTCTCAGTAAGGTCACAGGAGCAAAGCAGGGCAGTTCAGGAGGGAGTATTGCCCACAGCTGGGGCACCTTGCTAGGGAGGTGACCTTGCCAAGATCCCTGCTGTGCCCTGGCAGAGGTCAGGGCACCCACCCGCTGCAGGAACTCCGTCCTCTCCTTCTTCTTGTTACGACATCGTGCTGCTGCTACTTTGTTTTTCTCCCGGCGCCTTTTCCTTCTCTCCTCTTCCTCATCCAGCTGCAACGAGATGGAGAAGCTCAGGTCAGAGCCAGCAGGCGTGGGGCAGGGCAGGAGGTAGGGCAGCAGCCCCACCAGGCAGGGCAAGGAGAGGGGTGGCAGCCATGTGTGCCAGTGGCCACCAGTGATGTGGACTAAACCTCACCAGGAACCAAGCGTGCTGCTGCCATGGCCTCTAACTCCACTCTGTGAAGACGCAGGGAGGGAGACCAGTGCAGTACCCACCGCTGGGGACCCAGCTCGGGGGGGACATACAACTCTTTGCAGGGCTGCTCCTTCCATGAGGGATGGCAGAGACAAGGGGAACAGAGCCCCACCCCACAAAGACAAGTTCACCACACAGACATCTGCAGGCACAGCTTTGTGAGCACAATCATTCGAAGCATCACACACACAGCCCAGGGTGAGAGGCAGAGAAACCTGAGAGGTCCCCCAGCTGGGCCTGGATGCTGTTCCGCCCTTCCAGTACATGGGACTGTCTGCTGCAGCTTCAGCACTGGCTGTCGGTGACAGGTCCTGCATCCCCTTAAAGAAGCAGGACACGGGAGTGCCTGCGCTGTTTGCCATGACTCAGCTGCTCTGTGATGTCTGACTCAAACCACAAGCCCTATGGGTCAGAAACCCATAATCAAAGTATTTAGAGATATTTACTACAAAGCCTGAGGAAATGGCCTATGGCATACTTACATCTGAGAACCCAAGCCAGCTTCTTCAAGAAAGATCTGAAGTGCTAGAATGTCCTGCAAAGTCAGCATCCAGGTTATGCTTTGCAGCATGGCTAAAGAAGTAAAGGTCCCCAGTGTCTCCAAGCACTTTTGACCTGGGACTCTGAAATTTGAGATGTCAGACTGAACTGCCTCATTCCTCATTTGGTGAGGCACTGGAATAGGTTGCCCAAGGAAGTTGTGAATGCTCCAACCCTGGAGGTGTTCAAGGCCAGGCTGGACAGAGCCTTGGGCGACATAGTTTAGTGTGTGGTGTCCCTGCTCATGGCAGGGGGGTTGGAACTAGATGATCTTAAGGTCCTTTCCAACCCTAACTATTCTATGATTCTATCTACTAATACCTGGAAGTACAGATCCCTTCAAATGCAGTGGAAGAAACATTTGCTTTATGAGCGCTTCCACAGCTTGTTTGCACCGTCTCTAAGTGCAGTTCCATTCAGAGAAGGCAGACACATCCTTCTCTTAGTACCTTCCCAAGTCAGTGGGGCTGAGTGACACATCTCCCAGATGAGCCTCTCGTAGCGCACACTATCTGAACAGCCTTGGTGCTCTAGGGCTGGGCTTAGTCACCTCCAAAGAAAGGTCAGAGATTTCCAAGGCCACAAAGTGGTGGTGGGAGCGGAGGGCCACCAGATTACCCCACACGTAGGTACACTGGTGGTATCTGCAGGAAACAAATGCTGCATGTGACACCATGCACACTGCTAATATTCACAACAGTCCAAAGCCCACTCATCAAAACATCTCAATGTGATGTGCAAGGACAGGATAAGACATTGACTCAGCAGAGTTAAGGTGAAGGGGTACATTAAGTAAGCTGCATGTACTATATGCAGCATGTCTAGAATGCTTTAGAAAATGATGTCCAAGTTTCCTAGCACTAATAGGTTTTGCATTTTCTCTACCTTACTTCCCAGACATTATTCCAAAGTTGCTATTTTAGCCGTGGCTAAAATATAAAGTAAAGTCAGCACAAGCTATGCACAGATTTCCATAATGCTGGGTTACCACCATTCCTTTGCCAAGGCAGTGCCATAGGGCGTCACACACCATGCTTGGGAAAGCCAGGATGGGAACTGCACTGATGCCCACAAGTCCAGCTACAAGTGGCCAACTCTCACTTCACCCATGTCACTCAGACATGGTAGGTATTAGCACAAGTAACCACGAAGGCACTAACTCCATGCTCTGCTGCCTTTTCCTCCTAGCAAGACCACAGCAAAGGCATAAGCAGCTCTTAAAAAATTATCACGAAGAGTTTAAGAGGAGGTGGACATCAGGGTAGCCACCATTCCCCTCCACTCATCTATCCCGTAGATAGCTTCTTGGCCTTTTAGTTCAAGGATTATTAGGAGGGTGCAGGGAGCGAACTCATGCTCAGAGCTCCAAAGCTTAAGACACATGCCCCAAACTTTCCTGCAAAGTGCATCTGGGGTTGTAACAGGAACCGGAAGACCAAACAGTGACCACACAAGCCCCACAGTATCCCTGGGAACTGCCTGACACACAACTCCATGCCCAGTTGCTCCATTCAGTAAGAATCAAAGTGACCTGTTGCTGGCCCCTCCAGGCTTCCCCCTCTCTGCTTCTGTTTGATTTCAGTTCAAAAGGTGAGATGACCTTGGCGCTGGGGATTAGGACTCTACTCAGAGGCATGAGAGACAGTGATGGTATGTCACTCCATAGCATGTTTCAGTAGCTGATCTCCAGGACAGCCCTATGGGCTGCCCTGTGGGTCTGGGGCTGATCCTGGCTTGCTTCAGTCAGCAGCACCAGGGACCGAGGTGATCACCATCCTGAGAAGCCCAGAAGCACTTGTCTCCAGCTGCTCCAAGAGAAAGGCAGCCTGTGCAGTGGGGCTGCCCATCACCCTGAGGGGTGGGTTTTGTGTGCACTCCCGGGGACAAACACCACAGCGCCAGGAGGTGCTGGTCCCCCCAGCACAGCAGAGGAAGCCGCCTGTGCCCTGGCTCATGGGGAGCAGGCTGCCCTTGCAGGGCATGGCATGATGGTACCCATCGTCCCCCAGCTCTGGCTAGAAAAAAGCAGCCGTAGGCTGCATTGCAAAACCATGCGTGGGCAGATTCTTGGATGCTCATGGGATAAGCAGCTACTGCTTCAGCTCCCACAGACTTTCACTGCAAAGCCTGTGCCAGGGGCAGCTCCATTTGCTGCCCTCATCTTCACAAGCTATGCAGGGGAGGAACTGGCTGCAGGGACAGTGGCCGCGTGGGGGCTGTCCGTGTATTTCCCCTTATTTTTCCTCCACATAGTGTCTCAACAACTGGCTCAGAGGACACTTGGCACTTCCAGTACCTGCTGTGGGGCAGAGCTGCCCTGTCCCTGTTGCACACAGACCAATGAGACTACATCCCCTGCCCACCAAGCAAAAGCAGCTCTTACAGGGCCACCTCAGAGGCCTCAGAGACAGCCCAAGAAAGAAGCTGTGCCTAGGAAGACAGCACAGTTACACGCTCCCTCTTTCTCCCCCGAGCCATGAAGCAAGATGGGCACTGCACCCCATTTGCTGCATGACAGCTTGGGACAGCATTTTGCTTCAGCTGCCAACCCATGACTGCTTTGCCATAGAGAGACCAAAGTCACTAGCATCCCCCAGGCCCTTCCAATGGCTTCCCAGAGCATCCTCGCCTCAGCTCTTGCCATTGCAGAACTTCTCAGTCCTTCTCCAGGTGATCTCCGTGGGATGCTGCACAAGCTGACTGGACACCCCCTTGGGCACAAAGCTCCTGTGCAAGGTTAGCAGATGAACTCCATCATACCAACTCTCCCCACAAGTGTCCACTGCAAGGGGCTGGAGGTAAGCAACAGGCACCCTTCCCACAGGTGGGCCTGGATGCTGCTGAGCTTTTGCCATGAAAGTTAGGTCAAATGACATGTCAGCACCATTTAGAGATCGGGCTGCTCCCTGGACCCACTGTTTTACCCCCTTCAGCTCACAGCTCATCACAGACAGTTTTTCACATCATCACTGCCTCACTGACTTCTCTAAAGGATGCACATCACCCCATCCTCACATGGCATCATCTGAAGTATCCACAGGAGCAAACGCACTGTTCAGAAGGGTTGTTTATCAGGCCTTCTGACAGCAGCCACCACCGTCACCATCACGAGGCCTCTGAGCTGATGGGTTCCCAGCTCTGCCTGCAGGCAGTGTGAGGTGCAAACACTCACCACCAAGTACAGCAAGGGTCAAGGGGTCAAAGACTGAAAACGAACACATAAGACAACCACACAAGGAGAACGCTGTGCTAGTGTTTTCCAAGCCTCCACAGCCTGATTCTGACATGCCAGCCTGTGCTACCAAGCAAAAGCTGCAGAAGCTGCTCATGTGCCCCATCGCAGGAGCCCCGAGCACCAGGGCAAGGGCAGCCCCAACCAGCAGTGCCTGCAGCACTGGCTGGGTCTCCACTGCTGCTCAACACCACTGACCCACATGCCTTGTCCTCACAGAAAAGGCAACGCCAACATCAGAAGCACCAAGGGCTCGAGGTGGGATGAAAGCATCATGCAAATCCTCTAACAGGGTGCATGGCTTCTCCTTCAGGTGCATGCTCCAACCTAGGACCATGCTGGCTGCACCAGAGCCTGCTCCACAAGCAGGCTTTGAATTCAGCTGGCTGCCAATGGCTGCATGCGACCAGTCAGGTCTGGGACACTGAGGCCACCACTCCCAGCCCATGCAGCAGGGACATAAATTCAGGCACAGAGAAGAGGCAGCTCATGGAGCAGCTGCCAACACATGCGCACAGCACCAAACAGGCAATGTGACGTGCTTATAAAACATGTTGCTGGCCACCCTGGCAGGAAACCCAAGCACAGGCAGGAAAGAAAGCCAAGCAGGTGAAGGCAATGGCCCTGCAAGGTCATCTGCAGCCAGCAGCCCCCAAGACTCACCTCACTTTTCACGGGCTGGGGTCTCTTCCCAAGCTTCACCTCCAGGAAGTGGAGCGGCGAGATCATGGCCCCGATGTTGCGGATGTCAGCGCACTTCAGCTCCTCAGCGGTCAAGGCTGTACCAGGCAGTCCTGTCAAGGGGCCGAGCCCAGGCAGCGCGCCGGCCGTCAGGGACGGGTCGGGGATCTGCCCTGGCATCATAGCAGGGGAAACAGCTTCGTAGGCTGGAGGGAGAGTCAGACGTGGCCTGTTACAACCCAGCTACAGGACCTCACAACATGGAACAAGACAAATCTATTCTACAGTCCCATCACCTAAAAAAACAGCCACCCCTCCCCATTGATGGCAAAGGTGAGGACTAAGCAGAACATGTGTGACAGAAACCAAAATATATGAATCCTGATAGGAAGGATACACTACTGGTGTGTATATCAGGAAGGGAAAAGACCCGAGGGGCAAAGCAGAAGAACAAGAGATGGCTTTAGCAGTGGTCCCATGGACTGGTTATGGTATACCTTTCTCTGGAGCACAGAAGACCAAGGTCTTCTTAACTGGGTTTCAATTAATGTGTAGATTATTAGGACAAGAAGAAAATAGCACAAACAGGACCATAATATGCCTTAGGCTGGATTTCTTCTGGACAGGCTCAGCTCACTGCTCAGGGCTGGGACACAGCACACAGGTACCAGGGATAAAACCACAAAAGAAAAACCTACTGGAGAACAAAAATCTCCCACCACAGACAGGAGGATGCAAAGGCTGAAGGGCAGGGGAAATAGAGCAAGGTGCAAAAGGCTGCTTCTATCAGGAAAGAAAAAAAACTGCAGCACCAGCAAGGATAGGATCAGGACAAACTTTGGCAAAGTCACTTATAGGCAGAAGAAAGGGAATTACCAGGAAACATGAAGAACAAGTGGTTAAGAGATAAAGAAATTAAATTTTACCTAAAATGGGAAGCCCATAATGCTGGAACTGTTCCACCAGCCAAAAACCAAAGGGAGCAGGTGGTTGTTTGCTACAGCACAAGTACATCCCTACCTGTGTAAGTGGCCTGGGACACTCACAAGTGACCGAGTTACAACATTCAGAGTCAACTTCCATCCACACAGCAACCATTTTTCCCCCTACTCAACTCAACAATGTGTCTCCGTGCTTGTGCACTGACCTCCTTGTTCTGCCCAGCCAGGCCAGTTCCAGCACACTCCAGGAGCCTCCAGGCATCCACCTGTCGTGGTTTAAGCCCAGACGGTAACTTGGAACC
>NW_009940561.1:0-32395 GCF_000696875.1 Nestor notabilis
TTTTCAAATATGTATGAGAAATACAGGGAAAATGAAAAGCAAATGCAGATGGTCTCTAATTTTTGCTCTGTTTAGTCTGAGTTAGGGATGTTCTGTCATTTTGAAAAACATGCATGTCAGTAAATTAAAGCTGCAGCAAAAAGAGATGGCTTTGTAACAGGCTTTTGGAAATAGTAAAACAAAAAGGGAGAATAAAATTAAGGAACGAAAGGGACAGGAGAAGAAGGTTGAAAGGAACAGACAGTAGGAGATATGAGTGGTAGGATTCATAATAAAACCGAAGTGGAATAAATGGACAAAGGTGAATAGAACAGGAGGATATGTCATTTACATATGAAAGTTCTAATCTGGGTAGAAATTGGTCATTCATTTCTAATCCTTCTCATCTTTGCCATAATTCAAGTGGTTGAAGAAAAAAAACATATAAAGCATTAAACTTTTTTCCTCACAAACGCTGCATTTCATTCAGTTTTAGACTGAAAAATGGAAAACCTCATGTGACTTTACTGCCATATTTTCAGTTTATATTTTGTTTTCCAGCTGCAATGGAAATATGCATCATGTAGTTTTTCCCTCTTTGTGCAATTCTTCTGGTACACACTGTGGAAAGTATCTTTTTCTTCCTACGTAGCTAATTTCAAGTATTTATGCTTTATCCCTCATAAAAATGCATGCCTAACACTACTGTGTGATGGGAAAAGAGGCAGCAGACTTCATTAGAGTAAGAATTTATCTAAGTTCAGCAAAACCCAGTTGTGAAAATGTGGCTCCCTGGTATCAGTCCTGTATTTGCTCAAGTGCAGTCAACAGTGGCTTGTTAGGAAAATTACCTACTCAGCCTAAATTCTTAGGCTTAACAAAGCATAGCATCACTGATGCATATTAATGGACCATCAGGCACTATTTGTGCCTGTACCTTTGTGGTCATCTATCTGTTGCTGGGAAAATGAGAGCAGAGAACCTTCTACTGCTTTTCTACCTCACCTTTTCTTCACCACTGGCTTGTCTATCAAGTTTTAGTGACTAATGAGGTACCCCACAGTGTACATTAATGGTCTGAGCCTCATCTTCTTCAGGACACATGAAGTGGCTCATGGAGATGTGTCTATTATATCTGAAGGAGCAGTCATAAAAATCTCAGCCTCACACATGCAATTCTGAATAAAAACACTAAATCTAGGAAAGGCCAGTTGACAATCCATAAATTATTTGACCTGGGAAGATGAATGAGAATTACTATCCTGCAGAACTGAAGAAAGACCAAGTGTAACCTGGACTTCTGCTGAAGACAAGAGTTCCATCAATTGCAAAGTACCTAATCCCCACACTAAGGGCCAAAATGCCCACTTACAAGGAGTATTTGACATTCCAACAGAGACCAGGTGTGAAATGGACCAGAAGACAGAGTTTCTGAGAGCTGAAAACCAGCAGATAGCCTAGTTGCCCTTCTCACAGAGAGTTCTCATCAATAAATGAAGACGACTTTTAAAACCTTTCATAAGGAATGGCAATCAAGTTAAAAGAAAACTGAGAAAACTTGCTGATGTACTTATTTGGAACAAACCAATTTATCTGACTGTAGGGTTGTTCTAATGGCCCATTGATTTTAATGGCTCATTCATTACAGCAAGTACAGCAGAGGAGAGAGCAGCTGAAGAGATGATTTTAAAAGTTTAGAAAGAATTCATTTGTCCTACTGTATTTGAAGGAACAAGGTACATACTTTCATCTTTAAATCGGGCAACTTACAGATTCAGCATTAATACCTACAGTTCATATATCCAACATGGCAAACAAGAACTGCATATAGTAAATATCCTTGTTGATACAGAATCCCAGACTGGTTTGGGTTGGAAAAGACCTTAAAGCTCACCCAGTTCCAACCCCCTGCCATGGGCAGGGACACCTTCCACTAGAGCAGGTTGCTCCAAGCCCCTGTGTCCAACCTGGCCTTGAACACTGCCAGGGATGGGGCAGCCACAGCTTCTCTGGGCACCCTGTGCCAGCGCCTCAGCACCCTCACAGGGAAGAACTTCTGCCTTAGATCCAACCTGAACTTCTCCTGTTTCAGTCTGAACCTTTCACTCCTTGTCCTATCTCTAAGGTCCCTGATGAAGAGAATCCAAGTATCTGGATAAAAACCAACTGTATAATGAAGAGCTTCCTAAGACTTGCTATGAAACTGTGCTGTGTATTACCCGTTTGATAAGTAACAAATACATCAAAAACCTTTAGTGGGATTCAGGATTTACAAATGCCTTAATTAGTTTCTGTAGTATGCCCACAAAGCAACTTAACTGTATTCAATACAGGGCATAAAAATTTCGGAGTTGCATGTGTTTAGTATCAAAGTAAGTATATAGCCCATGAAATTAAGTGCTAAAATGCACTGTTAGACAGATATACTCATGTTTGCTTCAGTAAAGGCAGATACATTATGTTCCTTATTATAAAGAATCATGGAACGATCTGGGCTGGAAGGGACCTCTAAAGATGGATTGTGCAAGTGGGTTACTAGGATAGAGGTGGGATTGACTTGGGCTCTCCTCTCTGGAGGACCCCTCTGACCATCTGATCAAGCTCTCTTTCATCTTCCTTGACGCTGTGTAGTCTGCTCACCTCATCCAACCACGGTTTCTTAACTTGGCCACACACCTTCTCACCCAGCTCACACCTCCTGCTGGCAAGATTCAAAATTCAAGATTCAACTTTTGAAGTTTATGCCATGTTATCATTTTTCCTCCTTTTCTACTTCTCTCTGCACCATGCAGCATGCAAAAGCTCAAAGCCTTTAAAGATTACTTAATAAAATATGCTGCATATCCTCTCCTTGAGGTGTTTGTATCAGGGGAGAAATAAGTCCTGTGGTAGCTAGACAAGGAAGCTACACAAGTAATAAAAAATTGGACATCTGGGACTTCATGTAGAGCACATTCTGATTTTACAGAGGTGAAAATCACATCATCTTTTATGATATTACCCCTGATTTATGCTGCAATAACTGCAAGGGAAATTCAATCTATATTGTGATTTACAAGCTATCTAGTGAAAACTGTCAGGGCACAGCAACGGCTGGCTGCTTATTAAGAGAGAGGGACCTGAGGACTAAGCATGAAAACAGGACCAGCAGGACATGGGCCTCATCTCAAGGACTCCATCCCACAGCCCCCCATGAAACAAGCAAGGAAAGCCCAAGGGTGGCAGCGAGGGTTGGCCAAGAGTCGGGATCACCAGACAAGTTTGTGGTGACAGGGCACAGCTCAGATAATGCTGGGTCATCAGTCTGCTGGTCAGAGCTTGGATCAGTGAGGGCATGGCTGTGGCTGAGCTGGAGACCAGCACTCCTATGGTGTCAGTGGGGCAGGGACTAACAGCCCCAGGCTCAGCAGAGCTGAAACAGGCTCTCTGGCCCATGGGTACCCATGGGGAGAGGACCCAGGTGAGGTCGGTTAGGGCCAGAAGCCCTGCTGGTGCACTCAGGGCCCTGACAAAAGCAGTGAATACCGTGTATGGTATTTGAGGCTGGAAGGCTGCAGGAAGTTAGGTGGGATGGTCCTAATGATGACTTCTGAATTTAAAATCATGGCAAGAACACCCCTTTCAAATGCCTGCCTAAAACGTTCTCAGCTGCAGCAGGGAGCAGTCCATTTGTCCCAGCAAATGGACATGACACGTGTCTGGTCAAACTATGCCGTTTTCCATACTAATTATAGCATTTAATTAAGATTTCCATCAATAATCCAAAATACTAATTTAAGAGAATGCAAAAGGGTCTAATTTTACTTTATTAAATTTCCTTGCCTACTTGATTTTTAATAAGACATTTCAGGGGCATATGTGTTGGATCAGGCATAGATTTCTGAATATATGAGCAAGAAGAGAACCCACACCACCATCCTCAATAACTAGCATTGCTAGTCCTGGGCCCAGTCATACCCCATAGCTGAGAGCATGTTTCACTACTCAACTAGGTCACCTTCTATCTTCCTCTTCCAAGTGGCAAATGGCAGAGCACGGCATGCGTTCACATGGTTAAACTTTCTTCTGACCCATAAAAGGGGAACCTCATCTGTTTTGCCTACCAGGAGCACAGTCTTTAGACCAACAGTACCCTTGAATGTCATTTGAGAGTGTGCTAGATGGCACTGATCAAATCATGCAAGGAAGAGCAATACCAATTAAGTAACATGGCTGTTCATATGACAGTGCTTCAGATCGTACCTATAGTTGGTTAGTGTAGATATAAACTCTGGGTCCATAGAAAGCATTCAATTTTCTCTGGGGTTTCATTTTCCCCCTGCTTCCACCACACTGCAGGATACCCAAGACTACTGATCCATGACATGTTTCTTCCCTGTCTCTGGAAGCTGCTTTCAGCTACCCATATTCAGATGCTTCCAGCTGGCACAATCCCTTCTCCTTTCACAGAGTCCTCCTACCTTGATGAGAGCATAAAGCAGCCAGGCTTCTTCCCAGGTGCCCAGAAACACACCTTGTAAAAAGCTAGAGGAAAAAACACAGCATACATATTCTTACCACTCATACCTATTTGGATGGGTGGGAAAGTGTTAGAGAAGCAGCTACTCATTTTAAACTTCTTGTCTTCACACACAGGCTCAGGCATTTGTATTAACCTAAGAGATTGACTTCCCAAAGTCCTCATCACAGAGTAAAGGTATTATTCCCACAGAGGGTAACTAATGAATTCATATGAACTCTCCTCTCCCTTCCCAACAAAACAGTGGAATTGAGGGCAGCACCCACCAGCGACTAATAAAGACAGCTAGAGGTAGCATGAAAGGTTGTGTTTTCCTCCTGAGAAACATGGGTCACACTGGACCGTGGAGACTGCTGCTCCCTGTATAAAAGGATGGATTTCTGTGCAGCTTGCCAAAGTCTAAGCTTTTTGTGTATTTTCTTTGTTGTTTACTTGTTGGTATTTTCTTTAGATGTTCTAACTTGTTTCATCTGTTTTCTTCTGTTGTTTTCTTCTGTTGTTTTCTTCATCTGGAGTCAACAAAAGCTGAAGGGCCTTCACCAAACACACTTCTATAATTTATATCACTAGTAACAGGAGTTGCTTTAAGCCTTACGTGTTCTTTATCCCTTGTGCCAGCAGGCAGAGTACATGCAGAGCAGCCAGTGCTAACCTAAAACATTTTAGCTTTATGTTAACATTAAACAGAGTATTAGTGCTGAAAAAGGAAACAGTAGTATGGGTGTCCAGCACATCTAGAAAATGCTCATATCACACCATTAATGCCCATAATGCTGAGGCTGCAAGAGAGGATCTGAGGTGAGGGCAGGGAAAGCTGTTACAGTCAGTGTGTGCAGACTCACGACAGCACTGCAGCTCAGTCACTGTGGCTCTGTGAAGTGCAAGATCCTGGGCAGAGCTTTGAAGGTACTCACCCCAAAGCTGAGTTTAAACAAGAATGGCCACGGTGTTGTAAGCCTATTCCCAGCATATCATGCATAGTCATACTGACCACAAGCCTCTAAGGGAAGTATCATCACCTTTTATTGCCTTCCTATGAAATCTTACTGAATGCAAAAGGACAGGAGGCCCTAGAGCCTGATGTCTTCGCATGTACAAGTTACCAAGCAGCCCGCTGCAGAATGAGCTGCTCTTTGATTGCCCTTCTACCACACTTCAGCTCATGGCTATGGACTGTCAGAGCTCAGTGTAGCTGAAGTGTGAGCTCCCATTCTAGTGCTCTGTTGTTTAGAAACTGAACTGCCTTGTTTGCTAACTGGTTCACGTAAACTGTCATCTTTTTTTCAGGGAGCTCTTTAATTCCATATCCTCAGTGTCACCGACTGTAAACCAAGAGAAATCTGTTTTCCAGATTTTGTTGTTGTTGTTTTAAAGCTATTTGATAGAGCGTAAGGGTATATTGTGAAGGACAGCCATATCCGTTGATTATTCATTTCATTACAGCTGCCTTCATGTCATAGAAGAATCACTATTTCATCACTATTTCATAGCTGCTCTATAGTTTCTTAAACTGCACAGCTGATTAGCAACTGCCTCAAGATCAACAGCTTGGTGCTATGCCCTAAGCTGTCACTGCTAAATCCAAGCACATGAAGACAGGCCCCTGGAAAATCTCTTCTAAATTAGCATAATGTTTTTTATGAACAACAACTTCAGAATCAGATTTTTGCTCTGCTTTTTGAGCTTAAAACTTCCTGCTTTGCAGATTTAGTCTGTGACTGTGGAAGAACCACAGCAACAAAGCACTAAAAAAGTAAGAACAAATGGGGTGAGCGGCTGGCTAACAGAGGTAACAGGGGGTTTAATGAGACCTGAGATAGTCACTGTTTGACACATCTGAGTAGTCCACAATATAATACTGAGTCACTGCCTTCTGCTGAAGTTTTTGAGCCCAGTTACAGAATCACAGCATCACAGAAGGGCTGGTGTTGGAAGGACCTCTGTAGTTCATCTCATCCAACCCACAACTCAAGCAGGCCCACCCCAAGCCATTTGCCAAGGAACACGTCCAGACATATTTTTAGTATCTCCAAGGATGGAGACAACAGCTCTGGGCAACCAGTGCTCAGTCACCCTCACAGTATAAAAGTGTATCCCTTACACTGGGGAGCCCAGAACTGGACACAATACCAGATCTGGAACTGCACTCCACGTGTGCAGTACAATTCTATTTGCAGTGTAAATGACTACCTCCAAACACATTCAGCCTGCAGCTCTTACATAGCATTAGAAAACTGTATTTGACTGAAATCCATAGCTTTTAAAGAGCTTGATGCTGGGTGATACTTATGCCTCCAGTATGCATTTTTGGTTTAGCTCTTCATAGGCAGCACACACAACATAATGAGACATGTGTTAGATTGTCTATTACAGTGTTCTTCCTGAATTACTGCATCCCCCACCTGCTTTCCAACACCACTTCAGTTCTGGTGATCTCACAGTCACAGCTATTTTCTGTCATTCTACAGGTATTCTATCTAGTGCTATAGTATTATCTTCCTTTATTCTCTAAACATGGAATTCTCGACAGCAAGTTTCACCTTGTAGCAATCACACTGAGAGGAAGAATGAATGCAGATTATAGTTTATGGTGTATAGATTGATACACGCCATATGTGTACCTACAGATGTTTTGTTCTTAACCACATCTGTAAGTAATGGTCTAAACATATTTTGTATGACTGAACTAGATGTAAAATCCAAGAGAGAAGTATGCTTCCTGAAGGCTTGGGTCATAATATGTGCCTCATAATTATTACGGAGGAATAAATTGCACTATTACCTTCTTGGACCAAGAAAACCAATTGCACTATTACCTTCTGTTACCTTCTTGGACCAAGAAAAGCCACTGTTCATGGTACTCTGTACCAAACCACCCATCTCTTCCATATGTCTCAGTGTAAAATTAGTGAAGGAACTGGTTACCTAACACTCCCCTGATGTGAGGATGGAATCTTGAGATTTCCATTTCAAAAGTGCGTTTTACAGCTACAGTGAATAGTTTATGTCAACTAGGGAGCAAGTCAGTTTTATTTCCCCACAGCAGCCATTAGAAAAGATGATGTCTGAGGAGAGACATGACTATGATCCACCAGCAACTGCTGGCGAAAAAGCCTGTTTCTCTGCTGCAGGGAGGTTTTAGCAGCAGTAAATCCTCAGGATGAAGAGAGATTTGCACCAGTAAAAGTGCTTTCTGCAACTGGCTTGGATGGCTGCAGCAAGTGCTGCCATAGGGGAGCCCTAAGGATTGTGTTATTCAGCACATAGCTTCACGCAGGCTGCTCAGGGCAAGGGTGTCAGAGGAGGTAGGCAAGAGAGTGAACATCCATCTGGTCTTTTCTTCCCTGTGCCAGCAGCCAGGCTGAATGTTTGCTTCAGCTTCCTAGACCTTAGAGAAGACAAGCTTCTAAAGCCTCACCTCTCTCAAACTGAGGAAAGGTCACTGTGCCAAGCCTGAGCAAAAGGAAAATACCTTCCTTCCCAGAAAGGTAAAACATCACAGAAGGACAAAGCAACCAGAGACTGCACCAGGAGTCCTCATGTCTAAGTGCAGACTTCTGTTTCTGCCACAGGAACCCATGTAGATCCAACCCTTACATCCTCTCTCTCACTTCCTCTTCTTCCCTTCCTGGAATGGAGTTTACCAAAAATGGGTAGAGTTGAACCAGCAATAACAGAATAAATTAGAATATATTCTGAAAGTGTTTATAAACACAGATAATGCCAATTCTAAAGGACTCCTATTTGCTTGGAATAATTTTTCGTTAGGGTTTTTATGGTGCAAAGAAGCCTGAGACGCAGGCTAGATCTTCAGCTGGTGGTTATCACTACAGTTCCACTTACATCAGATGAATAGTGTCTATTTACAACAGCCTTGGATAACCCAAAGCCACTCTAAAGATACGTCCTTGTCTTTGCAACTGAGACAAATTTAGACAAATGTATCATGATACTCACATACTTTCAGTCTTGCAGATAGAAAATGATTTACTTTTCATAGAGAACATCCACCCCATTGTCCTGGATTCCTGAAATAGTGTTCCTAGTTGCAGTGATTCTCACTGGAGACTGTAGTACATGGTGGAGCTGGTGATCCCCAGTGCAGTTTACATGGGCAGGCGCAGGTCTGCACTGCTCGTGTGTCCTGTGGCTGTGGGGTCACCTCATCCAGCCACTGTGACACCTGCACATCCTTGCCTTTATCTAAACCTGCAGACACAAGCTCTAATAAGAACATCCCTTTTATTCAAGATAAATACTAGAGCTGGTTTAAGAAAATCCTGTAAGAACCTGAATGCCCCATTGCTGGCAGTGTTCAAGGCCAGGCTGGACAGGGCAACCTGGTCTAGGGGAAGGTGTCCCTGCCCGTGGCACGGGGTTGCATCTAGATGAGATTTAAGGTCCCTTCCAACCCAAACCATTCTAGGATCCTATGGCCAAAATGGGGTAAGTTTTCCATGGACAAGATCTGCACAGTGTGCTGCACCCTCATCAGAGGCCTGGGCATTGCTATTCAGCTCAAGGTTCCCAAACCTCTCTTTCATTAGCTCTAAAAAATACCATTTTAATCAACACTTTACAGTGTCTGAAGGCTTTTCTTAATAGGAGCATAGCAAACCAGCATCTCCTTGTGCAAAAGACTAAAACAGTGTTTTAGGCTCCTGAATAACAATACCATTTAATGCTACTCACTTATTAAAAGAATGCTTTTCCAGACAGAAATGTTAGCAAGACTAACAATTTTATGATGCAGAAGCCACCTACTTCGGCTGAGTACCTCATCTGTAGAAATATTTTGCATGAAAACACTGTAATTAAACTCATCTTTAATCTAGAACAGTAACTTACCTGAAAATGTGCCACAAATCATCACTTTTTTTTTTCCCCATTCCAGAATTAAAACTAAACCTAGTTTTACACCACATTAAGAAACTCATGTGGTGTTTTGATGCAATTTGTATCAAATGCCTGAAGCATTACTATAGCAAGAAAACCATACTTTCTGGAAGTGACATATTAATTTTTATTACAGCATCTCAAGCCCTGTAGCAGTTCAGTTCAACATGCACCAAAAGCTTTTCTGTATACGACACACAAAATACTGCTTAAGCAGATGCTTCTGAACTTCATGGGTAGGTGTTTCACTACAAGGTCAGGTTTTCTAACTGTTACAGCTGTCAGTAGAAGATATTTTGCCCTCAGTATCACTGCATTTAGTAATGAGACACTAGTACAGAGGGGGGGGACATGACTTATGATTGCAAGAAGATAGGCATGAGAACATTGGGGCTGTTCAGCCTGGAAAAGAGAAGCTGCGTGGAGACCTCAGAGCAGCTTCCATTGTCTGAAGGGGGCTACAAGGCTGCTGGAGAGGGACTCTTCATCAGGGACTGTAGTGACAGGACAAAGGGTGATGGGTTCAAACTGGAACAGGGGAAGTTCAGGTTGGATATAAGGAAGAAGTTGTTCCCTGTGAGGGTGCTGAGGCACTGGCACAGGGCGCCAAGAGAAGCTGTGGCTGCCCCATCCCTGGCAGTGTTCAAGGCTAGGCTGGACAAATCCTTGGGTGACATGGTCTAGTGTGAGGTGTCCCTGCCCATGGCAGAGTGCTGGAACTGGATGATCTTAAGGTCCTTTCCAAGCCAAACCAGTCTGGGATTCTATGATTTCCTACCAAAAGGGCCCAAGGGCTTCTGAAAAGTAATTAGATGTCTATGACAATAATATTCAACACATCTAAAACACATCATGAGTGTATATCAATATGCATTTCAACTGTATCCATTGATTCACACCCACTGATTCTAAGCTGCACAGTGATTAACTCATTTCTAACGGTCACACAGAGAAGCTAGAGCAGAAATCCAATTTCCTGAATTACAGCCAGATACCCCTTCCATGAGAGAATTACAGTCGAGCTTTTCAACCCTAATGACAGCACAATGATCACCGATAGCCACCCTGCAAGCAGATGCAGAAAACCATGAAAATATTCTTCAACAGCATGACAATATCCTTTAATATCTTCACTCTCCCCCTCGTCTTTCTGAAAATCTCCCGTTCAGTTCCCGATGCCGCCACAGCAGACTGAGCTTGTATTCAGAGAGGAACAAGAAAGTGTCAAGGCTTCAGGCCTGAGTTCACTCAAACCTTCTGTTTAAAATTTAAATACTGAATTTCCTGCTGCTGGAGCATGCTGCTTTAAAAAATGCATAAACCTCTGAAAACCAGTAACATGCACAGCAGTGGATGAAGTAATGTGCAAATCCCTGCTGTATAGTATTCTGTCATTCCCTTCTCTCTCAATAAGAATGTGGGCCATGTACCAAGGAAATACAATGTAATAAATGCATATGAATAAATAAACTAAAGCTGATTAATCTGGACATATGCACTTACCTTTCCTTCCTTTCTCTGCCTCTTTATTTCCTTCGTTCTCCCTCTCACCGTTCATTTTTTTGTTCATTCTACCTTTCTCTGTGTTCATTTTCCTTTCGTGTATGTTCCCTCTTTCCTCGCACAGGTTTTACATTGTCATGTCCTTCCCACCATTCTGTGGACTAACATCAGCTTTTTTGCTTCACTAAGAAGTTACACTTTCATCCTTGGTTTATCCTCATAAGTGGCTTCTGCTACGTCTATCTGGGTAACAGAAATGCATCTAGGAATACTCTTTAGCCTGAGGCCACATGGTAAGACACAGCCTGTGCTGATACACTTAAACTCTCCTTCCTCCAAAACACAGTGGCTGTATACTGACTGCAAGGTGGTGGGCAAAGCCCTACCTCAGATGGCATCCTACAGGCCTTTGTATCATTCTACCCACTGCTTTTCTACCGCCACACTCTCCTCATCTCTGCTCTATGTGCAAGACTTCACACACCTACAGCAAAACAGGTTACTACATCTTAGCCCTTCTGACCAAGTCCTTCAGCCTCCATAGAGAGTACTAGGTGCTCCTAGTCTCTCCTAGACATAGTAGGTGTATGTCACCTGCACCTCCTGACCCAATCCCAAAGTCAGTGGCTTCTGGCACCTCTCCTGCTCCCACTTCCACTGCTAGTGGTGGTGCCAGTCAGCCTTTGACATCCTCTGAAGCCACTCTTAGTGTAAGGTTAGAAGATTACAACACAAGATACTAGCACAGCATACAGCTACTTAGGACATTCATCATTTACGAACCTTTTACTGCAAATGTCTCTTGCGAGCCCTCAAAAAAGACAGAATAAGATTTCAATTACATGGACAGGGAAGAGGAGGCTACAGCCTGGCTTGCTGCTGTTTATGCAGGCTGACAGTTTGACAGGATTACTCTAGACAACTGGAGCAGAGGAAGCCCACCAAACGGTCAGAACCTTACTAACAGGGCCCATGCCACCCCCCAGACTAGGAAGAGTGTTAGAAACTCTGGCTAGCCTGGACCAGAACCATGCTGGGGAGCCTGACAGCAGCTCAACAATGCTGGACAACTGCGACCAGTGTTCCAAAATCTGCTGTGGCATGCTTTACCTTATAACCATAGACACAGACTTCTAGATTTGACTCAAATGAATTGCCTAGAGAGTGAATGAAATGCTCTCGAATTAGGTCGTGGTTTGAACTAGTTGTTTTAGAAGATAGAAATCAAAAAGGTGGAGGGTTTCTTTTAGAGCCACACTTTGAGTTGGATGTTTTATTCCTATTCATTTTAATTAGGCATCTGAAGCTTGTAAGTGGTTTTGAAAATCAGAGCCAATTTGTTCAGTTTGGCACTAGAGATAGCTTCCCCTTCCTCATTAGAAATGTGATGTATTGTGTTTATATGTAAATGAGAGGGTTTCAAAGAAAAGTTTGCATGATGCTTTAATTATGGGAAGTAACAGGCAACTTAATATGAAATGTGTCATCATTTCTGCCTGCAGTCAGAGTCTATTTGTTCTTTTTCACTCCATTTGCTTCTCATTTTTTAATTATTTCTATGCATTTACTAGAAAAATGTTGTGGAAAAATAAATCGATTGTTTATTTTAACAGAGCATCACCTTGTTCATGCAGGTACCTTCCAAGTCTCATGCATTATCATGCCAATTGTATGTTAGACATCATCACCTGTGAACTAATAGTAAGGGGTAACCAGATCAACCAGCATCATGGAACACCAGCTTGAAAAGGATATCAAGAACCACCTGGTTGGACCTTTCTTGGTGAAGCAAGACCTGGACTAGCTGCCTTTTTGATCCCAGACAAGAATCTCTCTCTTCCCCACTTTGATTCAACAGCCCGCTCCCTACAAAATCTTGCTCCAGAAGCTCTAATCCTGATGAGGGGAACCATTTTCTGGTTATCAATATTTATTCTCATAATGTTTGCTTGCACATCTTACTCCAGACTGCTGAAAAGGCAAGGTGAGAATACTACTAAATGCAAGAACTGAGCTGTGAAAACGTGATTACAGAACACAGCAGGAACCACAAATCTTCTGCAGCAGTTCAGACCATTTTATGGCTACTGTACTAGTAGCACAAGGAGGGTTTGGCCTGTCTTTCTGTATCCCTGATGCAAAATGTTAGTTTTCATGCAGATGCATGCAACATATTCATCTGTTTGCTTTCTACCTTCTAAGCAGGCCTGGAAACATTGGTCACAATCAGTACTGTACAATTATATTGAGTCGTGCTATGTGCTACATATACATAGATAGTGCAGGGAGCATATGTAGCACATTCATGCCTGTGCTTACATGTACCATATGCTACATCTAATGTTTGCCATGCTATACATAACCCCCATCCCAAAAAAATCCCACATTGCAAGAAGGGGGATCACTGTCATAAAAGAGGAAAGAAGGGATTCTGAAATATGGATTAAGGTTTCTACCATATACAGGAATCTTCTGCCTGTTTGGTTTTTATTCTCTTCACACTTCCATTATTTGCAGTAGGTTGAAATCTGGCATAAGGAGTGTTTTCTTTTTGTCTTATAAAACTCTGTTAGTATTTTATCAGGATGTTAAACAGCGCTGGTCCCAGTACTGACCCCCGAGGAATGCCACTTGTCACTACCATTCTTCTCAATAAATGCACTCTATCCAAGACTGCAGCAGCTCCATGGAGGCAGCTCTTCCCATGAGTTACCAACATGAAGAAAAAATGCTGCCAATTGTTTGCATTTGTCAGAATGAGCTTCTTCACTTGTAAGGCTGTTAAACTTTTACCAAGTATTCTTTCTCTTCCAATGCCTGTGTAAAGTCCTGCTACGTACCTACTATGCTTATCTGTAAGTTACTATGAAGTAATACACCCAGAAGTACACATACACACTCATATAGAGATGTGCACACGTAAAAACCAGGAAAAGACCTTTCAGGGTCAACTGCAATAAGGGGCACCCACCTATTGCTATTTATTTTACAAAAGCATGATCTTACATCTTCTAAACTTACAAAGATGGGCAGGAGGCTGGAAAGAGAGGAGGAAAACAGGGAAAAAAATGCAATACGAAAAGGAAAAGCCTGTAATGTGAGAGTTTGACTTCTCACTACATCAGATGTCCTTTTCCCTCCCCACTGTCTGTTTTTCAAATAGAAAGGCCACATATTTAAAGAGATGGATCTTACAGTGCAAAATCAAGGTCATCAAATCAGGTTTTGACATGTCAAGAAGGGAAGAGATTCCTCAGCTAACAGTTCCTCAGCTTTTATATTCTAATGGACACACCCCTATTTAAAGATCGACACACCAGTTTAAATACTACATAAGACCTGGGTTTTCTAGACAGGCTCACGGACGGTTGCCGAACAGCTTTAGAAAGCTTACAGCTCTTCCTCTACAGGCAGACCTCTGCTGCCAAGTTTTTGGTTTTGCTGCTTAATCACATTAGTAACAAACACAGAGAAACCTTCCTTGAAGTGCTGTAAACAAATAGCCTTTCAAACAGACAGAATAGCACTGGAGATCCATTCAAACGCTCTATGGAAACATACTTTGTTATGAACTACTATACTGTGACAATCCTGGTTGCTCGGAGTCAGAGAAGGACATCTTTGCATTCTCAACCTGAAGTTCAGTATCTGTCTCATCTCTAAATGATGACTGCTGACCATGTTATCTGGTCCTGATGGATTTAAAGTACACTTTACAATTCCAGAGAGCCTTCAAGCTGATGGACAAGTTCTCAGTGGATGCTAGACATCAGCAGTAAGCAACAAGAGCTAGTGGGGGTGTGTGGCGAGTGTGGAGATTTCGATGCTAACAGCATGCACTAAGTTTAGGGACCTAATGCTAACAGGCAGCACAACCCACTTTTCCTATGAGAAGTTATTCTTAAATATTTCCAAAAGACTCCAGAAATGGAAAAGTGAACTTCCCCAGTATTCATAGTGTCTGGTTTATAACAGATGCTGCAAACACTTCAAAAAGGGAAAGGTGCCATGTTTTTGTTTCTCGGGAGAGTGCTTATCACAGATTACTCCTGGGTAGAAACTTGGCCATTTAACTGAACAACTTCATTCAAAGAGGACTTGATATTTAAAATAAGGGCAACTGCCAATTTTTATACTCCTTCAAAACAACGGAAGACATTGAATAGTAGTGACTAACCTTGTAACTTAAATAATAACCACACACACACACTTGGGTCTAAGCTTAAGAGAGACTAGCTATTTGGTTGTAGATTTTTCTGTACTCTGTTGGAGAGTGAAAGACAGCTCTATCAGACAGTTCACGGTACTCATGAGTGGCTCCTGCACCAAACAGATTCTGGGAAGGAACTCTCCCTGACTGCACACTCCTAAATGGGAACACTGAGAAACCAGTTTGCAAATGATGGTCAACAGATGGGTAGGATGATTACCTGCCTTTGTTCATAAAACGTACTGCTGGTAGAGTTCATGGAAGCCAGAAAACAAGGAGTGTTGTGTGTTCTTTGGAACATAAATCTCTCTGTTACCTTCAACTGATGCCAGACTTCACTCCCAATAGCCCAGAATTAACCCTCCCATACTCCAGGGTGGTGGGTGCTCTTTGTGCACAGACACTAAGCACTTTGCTGTGGGACTTAGTTAGATTATGCCTTATGATGACATTATGCTTCTTATAGATTTACATATTGGGTTTTTTCCATTGTTTTATCATGTATCGAAAACCAAAGAAACCCAGAAGTTGTAAATATTATGACCAATCCCCTAAGGCACAGTAAATGCACTGTTGTATACATTATTATACACTACATATAATAAATACACAATGTACACCAGCCTGTTGATGCACACCCAGAATGACATTTTCACCTTATGCACAGTAACAGAGAGCCCTTTTGGGGAATCTGCATTAGCGAGGAAACCCTTTCCAGTGCTAATGTATGTGAAACTACAAGTGTGACGTGATCTCCCAGTTCCCCTGCAGATACCAGCCTTCTTTATCACACACTGCTAGAAACATTCAAGCACAAAAAACTAATCCCCATCCACATATTGATGACCTTGGTTTTGGAATATCACCTTTAAAACAGGATTAGAGTTGTCTAAATCAGGGCAAAGTTGTCTTTATTTTTGCTGTCATTTCCCCCTTTTCTCTGCTAATCTGTAAGCACATGCCTTGTATATACTACAGTAGAAGAGTTCAGTAAAATGAGATTCAGCCCTTATGGTAGTGTAGGACATGCTAGCACCAGGATGCAACAGAACCTCTGCATGAATGCACATGTGAGATGCATTAAGTATGGTATATCCTGACTGCACAAACAATCCTTCAGCAGTGTAGAGGTAGAACAAGCTGCTAAATCAAAATGAAGTTTCAAACAACCAAGATGAGGCATCTTAAGTTTCTGAAGGCTTTTTTCCTCCTTGTGGGCTTTCATGCAGTCTGCCAGACCACTTTAAGCACCCAATTAGGAGTATTTTAACACAACTGTTAATAAAATATTTAGAAAACACCAGAAGCCAAATCCTGAAGTTTGGTTTTTTTTCTTTTTTGCTTTTTAATGAACTTGGGACTTCTTTGAAGAAAAAACCCCAACAACAAGCAAACCCTGCCCTCAGTGAAGGATTTATGTGAGGAAAAAAAGACAGAAAAGTGAGTCTGGACATCAAGCCTCGGTTCCAGAAATACAAATAAATGGAACATAAGGATGGGCAAGGAGAAGGAAGATCATACAGAAGACATCTTTTCCCTCCATGTAAACTAGGGAGCACAAGGTTTATTCCAGTCTGCCATCATTCCAAACCTCAGACTGCCTAAGGCTATACATAAATAGTATTTGTAGGACCCCACTGCACCTGAATTTCCAGGCCAAGTTGCATCCACACTGCCGAGGCTTCAGGATCCATTCAAAATCAGCATTTGCATGTAGTTAAAGGAATCAGTTACTCCTGCATGCCTAAACCACCTCAGCAATGGAAGATTCCATAATTGGTCCATTCTTCTTTCCCTTCCTCCCACTCTCTAGGAATACCCTGCTTGCTTTCACTCCTTCCCCTCCTACCAATTTTCAATGTATACACTCAAAATACAGGTCCTTGTTCTGACTTTCAGCACAACTTAAAAAGAGCTCCCATTACCCTCATGGAAACGTGCATCCAACTCATATTCATCAAAGCAACATTTTGTCAGCACTGAAATTTCCTACTCCTTCAAGAAACTCCATCTTACAGTGCTTTCCTCAGCCTTGTTCTTTTGGCAGATACATGCTGGCCTTGTTGAAACATCACAGCTACGCTAGAGAAATCAACTTTCAAGCCATGAAGAAGCTTTTAGGTACAGCTTCTCTGTGGAGCAAGCAGTTTGTTGCAATAATAATACATGAAGAGGGTTCCCAGATTATGCGAGGATTGTTTAACCTACTGAAGCATTTTGATTATAACATGGAACAATGAATAGTTTCCTTTGTTTGTTAATTCCTGCAAATGCATACTCACGCACATCAAAATATTTGTCTTTATCGGCAGATTACAAAGCCAGTGCATAAACTGTATCACAGTTAATCAAAGCATTAAAAAATCAGCAACTGCAAACATTGAAATTCTTATCCCAATATGATTTGGAATTTGGCATTACTACTTTGGCAGTGTGTTACAGATCTTAACATACAAAGACACACAGATTTGCACAGGCAGAAAGGCTGTTGTCACCTTTTTTGGGATTCCCTGGAGTTCCAGTTTCCTGCAAGGAACACTGAACATATCAAGACTATCGATCCATGCAGTCTCCACATCCATTAGAGCAGGGCTCTATGTGCCCTGAAAGCTGACCAAACTGGTCATTACAGCAGGGCCAACTGACTGAAATCAAAGTGTGGGCTTTTGCTAACTTCAGAGAGAGTTTGAGCAGATTTTCAAGAACTGGGATGGATCCAGAAAGAAAAAAAAAAACACCACTAAAATTATGTACAAAATATATAGACCCTCTTCATAAGACAACAAACTCATTGACTTCTACATGATTATGAAGTGCCTCATGGTATACCCATGTAGTACATTACTGGAATAACATAAAATTACATATTTGGATCTTTCATACTTTAAATCTGGTGCCATACAATAATGCAGCAAGACCCAAATTCACAAACACAATGAGGAATTAAAAAGGAGGGCAATACTATTATTATTATTAGGATCAAGTGTTACCTATATCTGTAAGAATGAGGACATGTCTAGGGCTTGGGGTTTTTTCAGTTCAATAGCTTTGATCATACATCTCCTGCTTTCACTGAAGTATTGAATGATGATGACAGGAGGGTGAGACAGTGTCTGTCTTAGGACAGCATATCCAAATGGTCATGGAAGCACCCTTTCCTCTCCAATTTAGCTCAGTGAAATGCAGCAGGGGACAGTTCTTGTAATAAAAGAAATACTAATGAAGATTTAGAGCATACAACATTTAAGTAACCAAAGCACATTTTGTTACTATAGTAACTATAATCCCCCGCACACAATATGTAAATTCTAAAATAAGGCATGCTATGCTCATTCTAGATGCTGACAGATAATCTTCTCAATCTTCTTATTGTCCTTGTGTTTAGAAGAATTTTCTTTCAATCCTTTAAAGGAGCATCTCCTTTAGAGGAGATGACAGCAACTGCTTACTTTGCTATAAAATCACTATGTGATGTTGTGTGCTCACTCAACTGGTTAATGAAATTCAGTAACAACATGGACTGAGAGCATATATGACAGGTCAAGGGGCAATGGTTTTAAACTGGAAGAGAGTAAATGGGATATAAGGAGCAAATTTTTTATGATGAGGGTGGTGAGACACTGGCACAGGGTGCCCAGAGAAGCTGTGGCTGCCCCATCCGTGGCAGTGTTCAAGGTCAGGTTGGATGGGGCTTGGAGCAACTAAGGCTAGTGGATGATGTTCCTGCTCATGGCAGGGGATTGGAACTAGATGAGCTTTAAAGGTCCCCTCCAACCCAAAACCATGCTACGATTCCATGATATCAGAACGTGAAAGAAACTGTGTGACTTGTTATGTCAACTGCACAATGTCCAGAGCCTAAGTTGTTTCTACATTCTTTTCAGTATTACAGATTATAATGATACACTGAGGGAAAAAAAATAGAAAGCATCAGGAGCAAATGACTGTATTTCATCAAGTACAGCTGGCATTTTCTCAGAAGCATTAACAGAATTGGGAGTTCCCACTGGAAGAAAATAGTACTTCACATAAGGGGACACTTCTGGGAAATGTGTGAGATTCTGAATTTAAAATGCTGTAGCAATTCCACAATAATTCCCCATGTGAGTATTCTTATTTCACATTAAGGGTGCTAAAGATGTTTAACAACACCCAATGCCACACTACGATGCTTTAAAACTCTGTCTACACTGTTCCCCTTATGCAGCATTAGCAAGGAGAAGCCACCACAGAGAATCCTTAGTGGGGCTGGAAAACCTGGGAACAAAAAAGGTCACAAAGTTTTAAGCCTAAGACCCTGGTCTAAATTGCACCTTGGCTCTCTTTCATGTCCTAGATCACTGATCTCCAACCCAGGAGTGAGACAATGCACTGGGGTGTGGGAGGAAAATATTTGTGGTACCCCTAAAAAAAATGGAATTAAAAATATTACACAGCATTTAGTTAATGTTCACTGCATCCTTTTAGATGTCTATCTTTATGTATGATCTAAAACGTACAAGATCTATTAGTACAGTATAATTTACAAGTACACATATATTGGGGGTGCTCATAGGGACGCGTGATCAAAGAGGTTTGGAGACCGCTGTCCCAGACTACACATGTTTTCAAACACAACATAGTAAAACACTGTTTTACAGTGACCAAACATGATTCAGAGGCAGACTAAGGAAGAGATCCTTGTTTCTTCACACCACTTCCACTGCTCTGACAGGACTATTCTCTGTACAAGCACAGTCCTAGGTAGTCCTTGGGGCTGTTTAAAAACAACAGACAAAACGAGGGAGACGTGTTTCGTCTGAAAGATGTGTTTATTCTTATGAAATGCCTTTTCTGCAAAAGGCCAACATAAAAACTACATGTCACAAAACCTGCAGGGATGCAAAGCTGAGAGGGTTTAAGAGGATCTCACAAGCTATGCAGGGTGCTTAAAAACTACCTGTCCACTAGTGACATTTTCCAAGGCTAGTAACTATACAGAACAGAGACCTGAGAAAGTGAATAGTGGCAATAGTTTGCATATTTCTGCTTAGCCAATTTAGTTATAGAATTCTATGTTTCAGAAACATTGTTCTTGCTTGAACACAGTTTTGCCATTATTAAGTAGGTAACTACTTTGGGAAATCTGATTCTGACCTTTATCTTAGTTGAGGACCAGGCCTTCAACTCTTGTTTGCAAGGAGAGCTGTATGAGGAAGATGTGCTAGAACTGGCTGACTTCTTCACAAATAGGAAAACTGAAAAACTGTGGGTTTGAGGAATAGAGATTTTGTAGGAAATTAGATCAAACACTGCCAATGTTCTTGGTCAAAAAAAAAAAATAATAATCAAAGAATGGCTTTAAACAAAAGCCATTTTGAAATACAAAATGGTCTTGCAATTTAAAAGAATGCAAAGGCTTTCCAAAACTAACAATTAAAAAACCACAATGACTTATTTAATACCAAGGTGGAATTATTTTTAATAGACCCAATCACATATGCATTCACTTTATTGAAATTGCTTAGCTCAGCGCAAACCTCACCACAGATTCCCTGCAAGCTGTCAACATGGCCACTGCTACTCACCTCTCATATGCACAAAAGAAGCCCCGTGTAATGAGTATTCACGCAAGTTAAATGGGCTATAAATAAAATCCAACAAGCTGTTAGTTTAGCAGTGGATGATATTCACCTACAAACTTGTTTGAGTGGTCTCATGGGATTCCATAATATCTGCTTCTTGTTGTGATTAGTAATTGCAGAACTGAAGTCATTTTATAGGGGTCTTAGCAAAAATTTATCATCTGGAGAACTTCCCACACGATATATCCAACAGCCTTCAGAAAATGAAAACGGGGTAATTCTTACTGTCAAATGAAATATCTTCTGCCTTTCCTTATTCTTCGCCATTAAAATACTTTGGATTTTCATAGTTTTATAGCACAGATGAATACTGGTGTCAGGATAAATGAACCCCATCAACATAATAGAATTTATGGGAATCTTAGATGGGCCCTTGAAGAAATATTCTCTGCAAGTAGAGTGGCTTTGACAAAAGCAATTGCACCCTGAGGCAACTTCAGCAGCCCCAGCTACTTTCTCACCTGGAGGGTTCCCTGGAAATTCTTTCTTTCAACAATCCATCAGAATCCATGCGTATATGGAATTTTCAAACACATTTTAATATTTTTATTTCCTGCATAGGCCAGCACACTTTTTATTTAATTTTGGTGAGCGTTGCATAAATCATCTTAGTAATTGTTATTACCAGACTTGCATAAACGTTCACTGGGTTAGGGGTGGTTCTGCAGCTCTTAGCTTGGCCTGAACTTTATTAACTACAGTCCTCAGTATAAGCCTGACCTACAAAGCAACTTGGGGAAAGAGAGAATTTTATAAAAGCAACATTATAAATGTTTTAACTTGGTATTAATGTTTTAACAAATGCTCTAATGCTGGGCTTTCCATGTGAATAAAAGCTATTCTGTGCCTCATATGTACACCACAAGGCCTTAATGGTCTCAGGTGGAGCCCACAGAGAGGAAGGACATACTACCTTGCACCTCTTGCTTTACCTAAGCTTCTCCCAAGATGCTCAGAATGGGGACAGAAGCTGAACGACAGGGAAAAGAGGGCTCCAGCCTTCTGTCAGCAACACGGCTACTCCTAAGGAGGCAGAGACAGGCTAAGCCTCTCCAAAAGGCACTGCAATATATCCAACTTTGTGAAGGCTTCTGGTTCTTCGGTGTAGCAGGAGATGGTGATGGTAGTGGGGTAGTGCCTACAAAGTACAGCTGGATCTATGGGGCATGAAATCTTACTATACTCACAGACCATTGACAGTATTTACTCTTTGCTGTGTAAACTGGAAATAAAAGTTATTTGAAATACCAATCCACAGTCTTTTCCACTTACACCTGTGGAAAACAAGCATACTTCCACAGCAAACAAACATCATAATCAGGGTACATAAGTGATTACAGGACTGAAAGCTGACATTATATGTCCACTTCAATTTACATTTTTTGGATTAATATGACAGTAATGTTATCCTGTGTAATCAGGAATCTATTGCAAGACATTATGGTGAGATTCTTAATAAGTTTTCAACAGGACAAAAATAACCTCAAAATGCATGCTTACAAATAACTTGCCCTTAGTTTCTAATTCGTTAAAGAAGTTTAAATGCTCATTGGGACTAACAAAGAACAGAATGCATTTGGGAAGGTGATAAAGGAGGAGGTGATAGTGGAGGGGAGGAGATCATGCTGTTTCCTTTGCTTTTACTGCGTGAGAACAAGAAACCAAAGTTTCTTTAAAATCTATGAAAGTATAGGGGTGGTCAGGAGATTATGACACAGTGCATTAACCCTGAGTCACTTGTCAACCCAAATGGCCTCTTTGTTTTGGCCTATCATTAAATCAGCTGTGGCATGTTTTGATTCTCATCTAGCTCTGTGAAGACAAAGACTTAGTCTTAATTCGTCTATCAGTACCAGCTGGGATTATATCTATACAATGTTGAAAGAGAAAGATAAGGAGCAAAGCCAGTCTTTAAAAAATACTACAGAATTAAACCTGAACCACTTGAACAGTTAGAAGTGTAGCCCCTCAGAAATGGACTAATTAATCAATACGTAACTCCAAGGCCAGATTGTGTAAGAAAGCTGGAATACTGATGGAACAACAGGCAAATAACAAAAAACCAAACCAAAACCAAATCCGCCAAGTGACATGACTGCTTCTATTTGCTTATTTGTCAGTATGTTTTCTTAAATGTGACTCATTTTCCATGATGAGGAGAAACTCTTGGAACTTAATTGCTACTTGGAAAGAAGATACATCCTTCTGCTTTTTCTATCACCACTACAGGGTATATTCTTCATATGGAGCCTCCTGAATTATCTCAAATAACACTGGAAATATGTAAATGTTACATGACTTGTATGGATCGTTGCTAAAATCATGTTCCTTCTCAACAAGACTTTTACACCTTGCATGAGATACTCAGAGTTTAGCTCTAGGTGTAAGTAACCTCTAGGAACAACATGTTCTCTAGGAAAAGACAAAACAGGGCCTAAAACATTGGCCTGCATCTTTAGGAAAAATACTGCAGTTCAGAAAAAAGTCTAGTGCAGTTTATTTCTCCTTAGTGAGGAGAAAAGCACCAGATGAATTTACAGACACAATCTGTATCCTGGGGCAATGCACAGGAATGGCCTCTAATTTAAAGTCTATGAAATATGCCTTATGACTCCTTTTTGACCATTTAGTTAATAAGATGCTAAGCAGAAACTTCAGATTGACTTAACTCTGCTCCCAGCTATGTCTTGAAAAGCAATCATACCATGCTTCAACACATGCAAGGAGCCCTTCCATTCTATCACTGATCAGGATCCGAGCCTCCAACATCGAAGTTCCACAAGCACAAATAATGTGACACTGATAGATTACACGCAAATTGTGTAAGTAAAATGCTCTGGAAAACCAATAACATATAATTTCCCTTTCCAAAGATCTTCATGACCAATGACTTCTGCCTCATCGAGTCATTAAGGCTGACTGTGCTCCTTCTTGAGAAAACAAATGCATTTCTTAAAATTACTTCTAACTGTATGTTTCTTCAAGAGCAACTGATCCCAAACTGCATGATCTGTTCCTCAACAGCAATTTGCAAACTCCATTCTATGCACTATGCGCCTGATGCAGCAAAATACTTGTTTCATTTCAAATACGTGGTTATCTTATAAAATCATAGAAGCACAGAATGGTTTGCGTTGGAAAGGACCTTAAAAGCATCCAGTTCCAACCCCCTGCCATGGGCAGGGACACCTCACACTAGACCATGTTGCCCAAGGCTCTGTCCAACCTGGCCTTGAACACTGCCAGGGATGGGGCATTTACCACCTCTCTGGGCACCCTGTGCCAGCACCTCAGCACCCTCACATGGAAGAACTTCTTCCTTGTATCTAACCTGAACTTCCCCTGTTTCAGTTTGAACCCATCACCCCTTCCTTGTCCTATGACCTCCCTGATGAAGAGTCCCTCTCCAGCATCCTTGTAGCCCCCTTTCAGCCACTGGAAGCTGCTCTGAGGTCTCCATGCAGCTTCTCTTCTCCAGGGTGAACAGCCCCAATGTTCTCAGCCTGGTTTTGTATGGGAGGTGCTCTAACAGACTACTCACCTCAGAAGTGTTTTTTTTTAAATCAGTCCTGAAGGATTGGGCCCTTGGATGAACAATCTAAATATTCCCCTCATTGTTTCTGGCTAGTCAAGCAGATGTCTGTTCACTTTCATGGTAACAATTATACTTCTAAAATGGTTTAGTGCTGAGGATGTAATTTTCACTACATTGCCTGATCTCATACCTTTTCTTTTACATCACTGGTTACCTATTCATGCTGTGTAAACATGATAAAGTGCTTTTTCGTCTGCAAATCAGAACATAAAAATATAACCTCTACGGTTCCTTGCTTGAAGTAAAATGAGTATCTAGGAAATAGAGCCCAACTTTAAGGTCAAAATTTTCAAATGTGCTCAGCATAGGTCCAATTCTGCTTCCTTAAAACCAAAAAGAAATAGAAGAACTACTGTGATTTTCCCAATACTTTGAATAACTACAAAAAGATCAACTTACAGCATATCCTGTGTTGAATGCTCTGTGTATGGAGAAGATGCCTGGTTAAGCTGCTGCCTGTCAGAAACAGAGAGCACTGAAAGTACAGTCACAAAGCCTACATTTCAATCCTGCTGCCATGATTAACTAGTTCTCAGCCTTACCCAGCAACGTCCCTTTCTTAACTGCCCAGAGAAAGAGTTTAAATGTAATTAAAAGGATGAGAAAAGGGTGGTGCCTCCTTCTTAGAAACCTTCAGTAGTTCTGTAAATGATAGCCCCCAGATCCTACTGTTTGACTAGATACTTCAACAGTCATCTACTGGTGGAGGTTGACTTCACGTTTACTGCAGTCTTATTTAAGGAGCAAACCTTGGCCATTCCTCAAGGTGACCCTGTGCTCCATGAAGTCATGGTCCTCAAATAACATTCTGAATCTCCGTAGCAGATTACTGTGGAAAATAATCTGGAACAAAGACAGTGATGCTGTTTCTCTTAAGCATGTATTCTGAAAAGCTGGTCAATACATGATATCCACAAAAAGTATGTGTGTCAGACACAGAGTAGCTGACAGGGGAAGAGCTAACTAAAGCTGAACATTATGAGACGCATAGAAATGAAGCTTATAATTTGGTCAATTTTGTCTTTCATCTTCGACGCGCTTAAAGGTTTTATTTTTATCCTGAGTCTACGGCATGTATAACATCCAGTCAACATCACAACAAGCTACTTGTCATTAAATATTAAATTCCTTAAGGGGTAAATTTGTATGTCTTTCATTTCATTTTAGTTCTTTTTCAGCCAAATCTGGCACTACTCAAGGCTGGAGAAGCATTCAGAATCCATAAATCCCAATGAAACTAATGAAAGTTAAACTTGAGAAAGGACTGTTTAAGTAAAGCCCGGAGGATGTAATTACATGAGTCTGCCTACATGAGACAACAGAGTGTTACTCATAATGAACTGGGCTTTGCACCAGAGGAAAATCATGGAATCACAGAAGCGTAGTATGGTTTGGGTTGAAAGGACCTTTAAAGCTCATCTAGTTCCAACCCCCTGCCACGGGTAGGGACACTTTCCACTAGAGCAGGTTGCCCAAAACCCCATCCAACCTGTCCCTGAACATTTCCAATGGTGGGACATCCACAACTTCCATAACTGGGCAACCTGTTCCAGTGCCTCACCACCCTCATTGTAAAAAACCTTTTCCTTATGCTCAATCTAAATCTCCCCTCTTCCAGTTTGAAACAGTTGCCCCTTGTCCTGTCACTACAGGCCCTGGTAAAAAGTCTTTCTCTGTCTTTCTTATGAGCCCCTTTTATATATTGAAAAGGTACAATAAAATAACAGTTAGCTCTCCTGGCAGATGTCTCTCATCTAGTTCTTGCCAAGGAGTCTGCAGTTGTGCCTGTTGAAGGGTTTCTGTCTCCAAAGCTGCTGGAAAAACTCAAACCCCACTATCTTGCAGACTGAAAAGAAGCACTCTTCTTAAGCACATGCAGAAGTCTCAGGAGCCTCTTTGGAGACTTTTTTCCATGGAAGCAGCATATGCTAAGTTCATTTCAGTATACGCTGAGTATTATTTCACCTTGTACAATCTCATATAAAGGTCTAGCCAGGTCCCGGTTAGCATGTAGTTACCCAATGAAACAGAAGTATAGTGTTAAAAGAAATCAGACCTGACTCACGAAGTTCAGTAAGAGCCAGAACGCAACACGTTGAACTCCTATTTTGTGGATTCTAACCTTAAACTTCTGTGTACACACCTCCACTGATTTTCAAATCCCTCATTGCCTTCAGTTGTAAAAGTAAATGCAATCAGGTACACTTAAAGGGAAGACTCGCAGTTCTTTCTAAATAGCTGCTAATGTGATGAGGAAACATGCATCATATTGTTAAAGTGTAGTCTCAGGGTTTGTATACCATAGCTGGAACATCTTTCTGCAGTGCTGGGTCATGCATCTTAGATGAAAGAGTAACTAAATACAGAATGGCTGTGGAAAAGCCACTAGAACCCAATTCCTTTTTCTGCAGGAGATGGCTGCAAACACATTTCCTGGCTCAACAGCTTTTAATTCTCTTCTGCCACAACCTTAGCAGGACAAAAATGTTACTACTCAAGCTAGACTCAAAACTCTCATTATGACACATGAAAATGCAGCCTCCTCCCCAACAAACCTGATGCACTGCCTGCTTCTGGCCCCGCTTTTCCATGGAAGTGGGACTGTTTCATGCCAACTCCAAATGCACAGAGCTCCATGAGGGATGCTCCAATCAGACCTGCCAACTGAAGCCTGTTAGGTACAGTGCTGTCTTATTTCCAGAACTATAATGGCTACAAGCAAGAAGAGCACAAAGAAGACTGACAAGACTTCAGAGGACAGCCAAAAGAAGAGAGTCCAGAGGAGCCCAACTGATGAAAAGGTAGGCACTGACAAAATGAAGAGGAAATTTTGATAACGTCAATCTATAACTGAGTCACTGAGATTATGCCTAAGACTTCCAAGTACATTTGAAAATGCTATAGAATTTCAGCCCTTGGTGGCTCAATTCAGTTAGAATTTCCCCTGAATCACATACACTAACACTAGTGGTACTACTATGGGGACAGCATCCTAGTGTATACACTTCCAAAAATTACCAGGACTTCCTTTGTGTAATTCTACTTTGGTGAGAACCTGAAATTTCCTGTTTCTTTCTCTTTGACAGATAATTCCATCAGGAAATTCACTGAAAGAATTCAGGTTCAAACAGACTGAGGAAATTGCTAGTGAGCAGCAATACAACAATCCACTACTAATAACGTCCTTTCTCCATACGTAGACATTGCCAGCATATCTATGCATGCACACACAGTCACATCAGTTACATAATTAACCATGTCTTTGTGTTTCTTGCTTTTTAATCATTTTTGACATGATGTCACTGACTAATTAATTAGTCATAAGTGCTCTGTCCCCTCTAGATATTATAGTTTACTAAGGCAACTGGCTGGCTGGCAGGACATGAACCACGTGTGTTTGGTCATTATATGGTAGTTGACATCAAAGGCCAAAACTGAACTCGAATTCTAGAGAGATCAAGATTTCTGCCTTGATCATTTATTTAGGATATAATCTGGGGTCAGCCAATGATTCTATCTGTGCTCAGTTTCCCTATCTGCGAAGCCAGGATAATTACATGCTGAAAAACAGAGTGCCAATTCACGTTAACCGTAGTGAGTTCTAGGACCTGAAAAGCCAGCTATCAACCATTAATCTAAAATCTGCAACTAATTACAGTTTCAGTAATACTACCCACAGCACATAAATGCTACAACTAGGTCACACACATAATAGCCAATGTGTCACAAAATCCCAAAGGCTATACTCAATATAACCCTTATTTCAGATAAAAAGGGATTGAGCAAAGCAGCACATCACAGCCACATAACAATGCAGTGATTTTAGGTAGTCATAAACAGAGAGTGGCAGTGATAAAGCAGGAGCCCACGAGTAGAGCAAGACTTGAGACAGTAAGAGCTTAAGTAAGTGTGTAGTGATTGACTGCTGTTATTTCTGCTGACATGTTAACTCCATGATGTAAGGAGGAATAAAGCAAGAAAAAAACTCATCTCTGTGATAAATATTCAGCTACTCATAGAAGCATAACCAGAAGTGATTGGTCTAGTTTGATGATAATAGAAACCAAATTAATACCTCTTTCAAGTTTAATGTTCTTGCTGCAGTTTTATAAGCTCATAAAAAGCCCTGTTTAAGCATTGTCTTAACACAACAGTGGTTAGTGTATGATCCAGAAAGCATAAAAATCTAAGCATGTGCTCATTAGTTTGTAAGCACATTAGCTGCTTTAGCCTGTACGCGTGCTAATGTTATGACTGTTACACACAGGCATCACTTCATAGTCGTAACAGGTGATGCATCACATTAACTCAACATAGACTCAACTAGGTTGGAAAAGACCTTTAAGATCATGTATTTCTCCTCTTTTCATCCTTGGTTGTCCTTTCTCCTTCTGCAAAATTACATATCTGCCAGTCTGAGAACCTAATCCATTTAAACTTTCCCTGTATTCTTTTTTCAATGGATACAAAAAACAATGCAAAGAAATGAAAAATCTCTACTTCCAATGGATGTGTCGTGGAAAAAGAAAAATACAATACATTGGAGATTATTTGGGGGGAGGGGAGGTTCCACCATAAAAATACATACTTATTCAATGCAAAGTTTTAATAGTAAGGTTTTATCATGGAAAAAATAGCTTTTCTTGGCAATGTCTTGCCAAACAAACGGACTGTAGGGGGAAGGTAGTTAGGTAGAAAGAAGTCACTACAGTATGTTGGGTTTTGGCCCAGTCACCTACATCTGGAAAGTTTAAGAGAACTGAATTAAAACCCCAGAGTAATTTCCAGGCTCCTTCGTTCATTGACAAGTCAATAAATAGAGTTGTTTCTGAAAACATTCTTATATTTGCCTATCACAGGCTGGAACACATGTTCCCTCCAGCGTGCTGCAGTTGTACTGTAATGCTGTATGAGAGTTTATGATAGATGAACATCAAATGTGTTAGAGGTTTGGTTCAGATAAATTCAGGTGCAATGCTGAACATTCAGACTTCCCTGATCCAGACACCAGGTTGATAATGCATTTCCTTAATGACATTTACAGCATGTCCTGGGTTTAAATGGCTCATAAATTTCTGCTAATGCACAGTCCATGAAGAGACATGCAGCTTAAATGATTTTGACCCTACACAGTTCAGGTGCAGTGTTCAGAGGCTGTACGCACAGGCTCCTTTGAGAAATCTGAGAAGAACCTGTTGAACCTCAGTACGAAAGGTCCTGCCCTCCCAGAAGGCAGAAATGTAATTTTAAAGAGCTCTGAGTCCAAACAGAATGTGACACGAGATGATTTTCCACCGTGGTTATTCAAAATTGTCAGGTTGTGAAAAGATGAAAAGGAATTTTCTCTTTAGAACTACCCACCAGGCCAGTTTTGAGGTTAAGTCTCCTGGGAAATCTCAGAGGTTATTCAGCTCCCAAAAACATTTAGACCTGCCTTCCTTTGAACTAAGCATTTGCTAAATAGTACAGGAGTGTTACTGTCCACTGGGGAGCATGCCAAGATTGTCTAATTAATTTCTCTAGTAACCTAAACTAGATCTGGGTCCTTAGAGATGCAAGCAAATCAAAGTCACACAATGTGATCTCTCCCTTTTTCTCTCTCCCTCTGCCTCCTTTTTTAGAGAAATAATTTAAATGATGAGACACTATTTTAGGTCACTGATGGAAAGCTAAATTTGAACTTCACAGTTAAGAAACCTTCTGCTAATCCCCTCTACAAGGCATGTTTTTAACTTGTCTCAATTAAAAATAAAGAGCATCTAATTGCAAATGATCTGCAGGCTGAATTTGGTACAGATTTTGCTATTTTCAGCAGTTAACTAAAGCTAGCAGCCTGATACAGTTGTAAAAGGAAATGTGTTACACTTTTTAACCTCCCAGTTCTCCATTTTTTACTGAAAGCAAAAATTTATCATAAAGGAACGTGATGTTTGCTTTCATCTGGAACAGAGTATTGTTGTTTTTTTCTCATTGCTAGTGTGATGCACTGATCTGTGTGAAATTCGGGAAAACAAAATTCCTATTAAGACACTCCAGCTTTTTTGTAGGTCAAAAGCCATCATGTTTATGCTAAAGGCTAGATCACACATCTAATAAATTGAGACAAATTGCCTAAAGAGCTTCAAAACCAAAATACAGGCCTTCCCAGATCGTAGAATCCACTAGGTTGGAAAAGACCTTTGACATTATCAAGTCCGATCTTTAATACCTAGATACCTTTGCCTGATAATTTCAAATCCTTTACATGATCTCCTTTACATGATCTAGTGTGAGGCATCCCTGCCCATGGCAGGAGTCTGTAACTTCAGGTCCTTTCCAACCCAAACCATTCTGTGATTCTGCACAGTTGTTTCCATAGGCCCCTGTGTTGTCCCACCAGCTCTACCATCTGCCTCAAGTGCCCAGATCAGGATCAGAGATATGCTATATTTGGGACGAGGGACATCTCCAGAAAGTGATGCAGATGGAGAGTTGACTACCACTGTATACAGGAGTGCATGGGCAGCCAAGCTGCTTGTGAATCAGCTGCTGAAGCTGAACACCTATCTTGAAAATCAGCTGAATGTTTTTATTTTCACACAACTGCAAGTCCATTTGATTTTATATTATCACAGAAACAAAGGAAATGGGAAAACAATGTAATAAAAATGTCTTTAGGGAGAATCAAGAGGCACTCCTGAAGGGCAGAAGAGTCCAGGAAGGCTGGACATTCTTAACAGCATAGGAGCAGGATGTCCCTAAGTGTCAAAAGACAAGCCTGCGGGGAGGAAAACTGTCCTGGCTGAACAGAGAGCTTTGGCTGGAACTCAGGGGAAAAAAAGACAGTTTATGACCTTTGGAAGAACAGAAGTATCTCTTAGGAATTTTCAGGTTCCTACCACATAATGATGAGAAACTGGTTTTAGGGATGGTTGAATTGAAGCAAGCCAGACTCCAGACTATTGGTCCCATTACAAAGCAGAAATATTATCAAAACATTGAAATCAGACAGTACTAACCAAGAGCTCTACCCCAGGAGCAACCACTGCTTTTCACTCTCTCTATGCTGTAGCAGCAAAAAGAACAGAGCCCCCACTCACCTCTGATAGTCAGTGATGATGCAGCTCTTCCCCCTCTCGTAAGTAAAAGATGATGAGAAACATGTTGCAAAACAGCACCTGGCTTCCATCTATTTTTTGTAGGTTATTGTATCACCCCCCTCACCACACTTTCTCAACAAATGGATAAGCAATATAAATAGCATTTAGCACATGGATTTTGAATATCTTTTTCTCCCTAGCCAGTATGCAAAGAATTATACGCATGCAGAATTAGTTACCATATGTTTGCACTTCTATGTGTATATTCATGTTACAAGATACAAAATTAGATCTACTAGCCTTGTTCCCAGAGGAAATTATAACAGGGTTACTGGTAACTCTCAGTTCCTGCGAGGAATTCATTTACTGGTCTTGGCCTCTGCCCAGGCCAAGCTCTACCAGCAGCATGGGGGAGTTGCCCTCTTGCTGCATGCCTACATCATACAAACTAGGGAACAGCAACATATTTGTTCTCTAAGAATGCAAATGAGACTGAAATTACAGTTGCACAAGAATTTCTTCCTTGTAATATAGAAATGGCTATTCTGGATCAGACTGAGGATCTCTTTTACACACTGATGTCCCAGGTGAGATTCGTAGGAGATAAAAAACATCCAACCAAAAAATCAAGATGTGAAAAGAAGCCAAGCACAGAGCAACCTGCCTACACCTTCCCAGCATCCAGTAATCAATGGATTGGAAACTCTTGAGCCAGAGTGATACTGGGACCATTGTTTCTCATGAAGAAGAATTTGAAGAAGTTAACCCTCTAAGAACTTGTCTTGTTCCTTTTTCAACCCGTTGATAATTTTCATCTCCATGATGAATGAAGTCCAGAAATAGATTATTATGTAAGTTGTACAAAAAAGTTGCTTCCCTCTGTCTCAAAATTTGTGAGAATTCCCTGGAAGTATCCTAGTTCCTGTGATATGTGGGAAAAAATCATTTACTCTTTAATTTTCCAATGCCATTCAAGATCTCTGTCCTTCA